>NC_135265.1:34244395-34421895 GCF_051311805.1 Agelaius phoeniceus
CAATATGGCAGCTGAGGAGCCACAGTGATTGAGAGTTGTGAAACAGGTGGGTAACACCATTTTCCTGTACAAGCCTGGAAAAATTACACCTGGAATCCTGCCTTTGCTGCCTTTTTATCAGAAGGAAGCAGACAATGTGGAGAGGGTTCTGAGAGAGCAACATAAAATGATTAAAGGGCTGGAGGGAAACAGTTGGGCATGTAAGGAAGCATGAAAACTGAATATGTATAGTTTATGTAACCAATATCAAAGGAGAGGGCATGATGACATAAAGTATAAATATCAGCAGGGAGGAGGGGAATCATTTGAGCTGGTAGAAGGGATAAGAGCTAGAACAGAAGTGAAAGTGAGAAAAGAAAGATGCACGTGTCCTTAAGAGGGAAATTTTCCAGAGAGTGAGAGCTGCAGGACCATGGAGCAGTCCTCCAAATGAATTGGTAGAAACTCTGTCTCTGGAGACATTTAAATCTGGACTGTACAGAGCATTAGAAAATATAAAAATACACTGCAGGGAACAATCCTGCACTGTCAGGGGATGGACTAGATGACTTAATGCATCTTTCCCATTTCTAATTTCGATGATTCTATGGCTCATTAAATGCATATCATACAAATGCAGTAAAATTTGATGGGAATTAAAAAAAAAAAAGAGAGAGCCTACATTGGGGAAAGCCTGCTAGACTAAGTATAGACATATTCCTTAAAATGTATGGGATGAGTACATCACTTCTTAAGGTTGTTGTTATTATTCTAAAAGTTATTTTATTCACATTTTCTTTGGCAGACTGATGCTGCATGCAGCTGAGTGCAGGATAGGTGACACTTTCCTATGAGGACAGCTTGTGAATTGATGTTTTGCTCTCTTTCCTTCAGAACTTAAAAATGTACAGTTTCCTACAATGGGATATACTGAGGTGGAGTTCAATGCTAATCTCCCTTTAGAGAATTGATATTATACAGGGCTAATTTTTCTTCTGCTGAAATACACAGCAGAACTCTGACTGATTTCAATTGTCCTGGACCTAAACACCATATTTCAATATGGTGTATGGCAGTATCTAAATCTAGACCCTGCCAGAAAATTCAGTAGCATTTTGTCAGTGAGAGGACAAGCAACATTTTGAGGAAGTCTGAAATTATCTGGTGGAGGTCTTTAAATGGATGCTGGTTCTTAATCCTATGTATTACCTGATCAAATAAAGTCATTATCCAGCTGAAGCCAATTTTTCTCCTCTCAATCATGTCTCACACCTTGAATGGGAGTTTCTTGTAGTAGTTTGCTTCTTCTTCAGCCTTTCCCACAGAATGAGCTACATCCTATATTTTTCATGCAGGGCATCACAGTGGCCTCCTTCCTCAGAACAGGCCCCTCTGAGCAGCAGAGCACTGCAATCTTCCACCCAGCTGACAGGCATGATGATCTTGGACCAGAGAGGAAATCTCAGGTGGGGACATTCCGCACCTCTTGGCATATGGTAGACCATGACATTGGTTTAAAAGTTGGAAAAATAATGCTTGAAAAGTCTCTACCCCCTGTGGGACTTGGGAACATGTTGAAGTTCTGATCTCAGGTGAAGCCTTTGGTGCTCAGACTCTTTGTAGTGAACTTGTGCTAGGCAGCTCACATGCCAGCCTTTTTTTACCTACTTGTCTAGAATAGTATAATAATGTTTAAAGAGCAGCACAGTTGGCTGCAGCTGGCCAGTAACTCAGCTTTATGGTATCTGAGCAGAAAATTGAGTGAGGCAGGGAATCAGGGTGTACTAGCACATACACATAACATATTTCATTTTACTAGCTGCTCACTAAACACAAACCACATCTTTTTCTTCCTGTCTAAACACGCTGCTATGGAAAGTTAAGTCCTGTTCTTAATTTCTATCCTCAGTCTGTTGACTGACTCTGTCCTGAGCTGTCTCCCCAGCCATATAAACTGCAAAATATTGAGTAAATCAATTTATGTTTCCATCTGAAGGTCTCGTTACAGATGTTCATTTGTTTGGAAGAATTGCACAAAGTTCCAAAGTTCTTCAATAGGTTAACAATGAGGCCCCCTTTTCTCCATAGAGGTCTATAATAATTAGTTCTTCCTGAGGCCCAGTACAAGGCTGTGCATGTCAGTAGCACACCATGAGAGTGTCATTTCCCCCTTAACTCCCATGATACTGTTGGTACTGATCAATTCACACAGTTAGTAATAAATTCTTATGTAAGACATTGTCACAAATCACAAAATAAATATGTAAACTTATTCAGGAAAATACTTATTAAGCCATAACTGAGAAATAAGGGGGAATGCATCTAGCACATCCCTGAAATGTTCCTACAGCAGGTAGTGATTCCCTTTTCCTAGCATGTGTTCTGGGAAGGAGGAAATTCTGTCAATTTGAGTGAATGTAAAAACCAGCCTGTAGATTGATATAGACCCTAAACCAATGAGTTTGGTGTGGCTACATAAGCATATAGGTGAAAAAAAGAGCTGAAACTTAGCCTGATCATCCTCTAGCTTGGGGGTTGATTAAAGGGCAGTCATTTGGTTTTGTTTAAAAACAAATGAGGGGCAGGAACAAAACAAGACAGCCAATGCAGAGAATTGCAGGGCAGCAGAGACTTACTGGAGAAAAAGGCACCTTTAATTGCAGGGGAACTGAAAGAGGGCAGAGACAGTGGAGCAGCTGGGCAGCCAAAAGGAGAGCTCTCTGCTACCTTCCTGGGTCAGGGTGTGGGGATGCCAGGGCTGCTTATGGAATCAGTGTGGACCTCAGCACTGGAGACTTGCTCAGGCTGAATCTGGGACAATGAGGAAGCTCAGCTGAACTTGTGTCTCCTGAGTAATACAAAATGCGTTACTGTTTTACCTTCATGACTCCATGGTTTATCAATCACCATGGCACAACAGCGCTACCATAATACTGGTGGAAAAGATGCTTCTACATCACAGCTCTTTGGAAGGATCTCTACTGTTCTGTCTAGATTTCCCTTCAGGACAAAGTTCATGCAAATGTCTTATCCTTGCAAAAAGGAATTCTTTATTTCGCCCTTGTTGTCCTGCTGTGCTCTCTGCAATCGAGTAACAAAGCACAATCGCTATAAACCTACTTTGGGTGGTCCCTTACAAAGCTCCTCTAATCTTCCTGACCCTCGTTGGCTTCTTTAGATCCCAGCTGCAAGACCATGAAGAGATAAGACCTCCTCTGTATGTGTTATGCCAAAAGAAAAATAGAGAAGAGTGTGACCTATGTTCACAGACTGCGAGACCAATGCCAGCGTCTGAGAAAGAAGAGTCTTAAAAGAGTAATAACATTAATGCAGATGTAGAACTGTCATATTTAATTTACAATGGGCAGACAATTCCAGGCAATCACTCCCACAGCTATCATAACTCAGACATATTGCATATATGTGTGTGTGTGCCCTGCATTTATATGTGTGTGTGTGTATTGCATATAGATATGCAGAAAACTCATTATCATGTACAGTAATGGTAAATATTTCATGGACTTCATTCTTTCAGTCTTAGTCCTTTGTGAAACCACTGAGGGAAGTTGCACCTGAACAGCAAATTGCAAGAATTTGAGGGTTTGGCTCCACGTCCACCTGTTTGCTTTATCTCACTGTGCTATTCCTTGGTGACAGTAAGAGCAAAGGACAGCCCTTATTCCCCAGGGGGAAAAGAACCCTGTGCCACAAGGACCAGGCAGAGCAGTGCTTGAGTGAGCAGCACATTTTCTGTCTCATTTTAGAGAGCTGGGGACACTGGGGATGAAATTAGAGAAGCTGGAGCATTGGCTCTGCTTCCTCTCTGCAGCCCAGGGCTGTGCTCCCAGAAAAGTGAGAGCCTGGTACAAGCTGCTTACTGATTTGCACGCCTGAAATGCCCCTGGGAGAAGGTGTAGCTGGAGTGTGGCCACCTATTTTTACTGTATAATACCAGATTAGCTCCTTGCAGCTCGTTAACAAATAATTTTTAAAATCGGGTGAGAAAACTTGATGACACTTCTTCATTTCCTGCTGCCTATCTGCAATGACACTTGATGTGAAGTGTCTGCTTGCCTGCAAAGCCTAGCCCAGTGCCAATTCTTCAAATCTTAGCTGATTCAGCTCTCTTTCCTCCCCTATGGTCCTACTCCAACAGGAGTCTCCTAAGAATGAATGCATTGCATGTGAATAAGGGGGGAGGAATCAGTTTTTGCTGAATGCCAGCATGTTTCAGTTTCATTGGGCCTATGAGCAGCATTGCTCACGCTGAGTTTATCTAGCCCAGAAAGAGTCTTCTGCTTTCCTGACTCCTTTCTTGTCAAATGGAAACCAATCAATTCTCAGAGGGTATTGAACTGAAACGGAGAAGCCAGTTTAAAATGTATCTTACTGGAAATTGGCAAGCCTATCTACCTGCTCCACATCAGTGCCTTTCTGCTCAAGTGCTGTCTTTACTTGGCAGGAACACAAGATGGAATAAAAACAAGTAGTTCTTCCAAAATTCCTGCCCGCTTAAATTTACATACAAGATTAAATGATTTTTTGTCTCGTTATTATACCCCCTGGGTTCCTGCAGTACAGGTTGCTTTATGCATAAATCATTTATAGCTGACACATTGCCTATAATTTTCTCCAGAAACCAGGTCGTTTCTTGGTGCAGTAAATTCACTACAATTTATAGCAGAAAACACCTTGGAGTTGTGGCTCTAACATTCCTCACTTGTGGTTCTGAGCTGTCAGGAGCTGCTGTGCTGCTGCCCACCACCACACAGTCACTGTGCTTCCCCCAGCAGTGCCTGCATACTGGATATGGGAAAAATTAGGCAGGGACCTAGAAAGACCCCAACAGCTTGTTTGCAAGGTGATGTGGAAGCAGCCAGATTGAAAGATGTTTACTTTTGCTTGTATTTTGTCCTTTTATTTGAATATGGGCCTGAAGAGACTCAGCCACCCCACAAGCAGTTAAGCTTTCCTGTTTGTTGCAGTTTAACTCATTAATTTAAAAAAAAAGAATTAAAAAAAAAAGGGAAGTTTCCTGTGTGACATGGAAGTTTTTCTGAAGAGATTAATAACTTTCTCAGTCACATATGGTCAAGCCCTGTTTGTTTCCAGCCATATTTCAGAATGCCCTGGGGCTTTTTATGGTGGTAGCTTGTCAAAAAAGCCACACGTTACCCTGATTTATCTGAGAGCCTTTCATGCCAAGCCTGGAGCTGCTCAGCCATGCTTTGCTTGTATCATTTGTCCAGTGAAATGATAAGCTGAAAGTTCTTGCCTTGTAATACTGGGTAAAATGTGCATTTGGCTATGTGAGCCTCTGTCCTCCTCTGCAGCACATGAAGCTGAGGCAGGGTGTGTATGTAGCTGTCGCACTGCTTTGAAAATTGTCAATACAAAACCAGTTACTCCTCTTGATGGAGGGAAAGAATAATTATGCTCCTTCATAGTGCAAAAAGGGGTTATTATGGTCCAGGGTATGAGTTTGCAGCTCATGCACTGCTTAAAGTGTCCTTCTGTGGGTCTGTAGCCCTCCAGCAAACCCTGATCTGCTCTGCACAGTGCAGCTGAGCTGTGCTGGCTGCAAGGCTGTGCCCAAGGTTCAGTCCTACAGAGCAGCTCCTGCAGGGTAAAACCCCTCCCCAGCTCCCTCCTATGAACATTTTCATCTGTCTTACACAAGGACAGACAATGAAGGGAACCATCAAATACACCTTGTCTCCCCTCTGTGCAGCCCTGCTGGGTACTGGCTCAGCCTGTCTTTCTCCCTTGGACACCCTCAGACCAGCAAAAGGTGGAAGGGCCAGGGGGTGTCCCATGGGCTGTCCCAGCACAGCAGGCACTTGTTTATTCTAACAGGGGGGTGGTTGAGAAGAGGTAGGATCACTCTCTATAAATACATCAGGAGCAAACAACGGGGAATGTAAAAATTTGTTTTTCCTTTTTTTAGGGTTTTGGGGCGGGGGTTTAGTTTTAAGGCCATGCTGGCACACAAACAAATGGTTATACACTGCTCACAAATAAATTTAGTCTGGAGATTAGAAGGAAGTCCTAATCAGAAGAGCAGGGAGGTCCTGGAACGACTCTGATTGGAGCAGCAGTGAGCAAAACCAAAGTGCTGTCTGGATGGTGGTGGATAGCTCCATGAAAGGTTTTATGTGTTATTCTTGTGCAAGGAAGGCACTGCCTAGAAAGTCTGGGAGGTCCTTTCCCATCTTGCTTGCTCTACAGTGTCCCTCAGTGCCTCCTTAACCTCCCCCAGAGACGGACTCTCCTAAAAAATTTCTGTGACAGTCCAGAGGCATCAGCCTCTTGAATCAGGGGCAAGGCATTGATCAAGGAAGGCTCATCCTCTTCCTCCTGCTCCCTGAGCTGAAGTCAACCCAAATAAGATTGGAGTCCAGAGGCTCAGAGAAGCTGGCAAGATCTAGGTTTTAAGAAATTGCTTTTCAGATAAACTTTTGAGATTCTGTATATCCCCACTCACTATCCCCATTGTCAACAACTTAAATTTTCCTCACTTATCTGAATTTCTACATCTGAATTATTTGCTTTTGGAAACACAGGCCCAGGTTTGAAATACCTACAGGCTTTTGCTGCAAAAGGCTGCATATGTAAGCCATTTTTGAGGGTTTTTTTCCATCAGGAGGGATTTTCTTCACATACAGAAATAATATTAGGAAAATAGACTTATTTTTAAAGATGACTGATGTGTTTTGATGAGTTTTTCAGCAATTGCACTCAGCAGACATAGCAAAATGCCTCAGTGTAGGTAGACATAAATGCAGAGCACCAATATCCAGTCATTTCTCACAATGGCTTGTTTTCCTCTGGGAAATTGCAGGCAACATCTCTTCTTGGCTGACTGCACTTGTCAGTATTTGGTAAAATCTTTTAATCCTGGCAAGATTGTGGAGTTGCCTGCTCCAATCCTAAAATCCAGAGGAAGGAGAGAGCCCAGTGCCAGGGCCACTGTGAGCCTCAGTGCCATCACCACTGACAAATCACTGGAGACCTTGTCTCAGCCTCCCGTGCAGCTCTGGTGTTTGACTTGGCAGTTCTTGATGTTCCTGGTGTGATTCAAGTGTTTACCATCATGTCCACCGCATGCAAACCCTTCAAAATGTCAAACATCACAGATTAAAATAAAATAAAATACGGTAAGCACAGGATATGTGACTCCCAAGGCAGCCGTGACAGAAATGCATCCTCAATCACATACACTCTCGCAGCTTCAAAGGGAATGCCGTGCAATGAAAGGCTAACTCTTCATCAGGCCTTTGCAGATCAGGCGTTTTTCTCAGGTCTGCTCCTGGAACACGTTCAGAGAAAACGTTCTCCCCTCACCCATTTGGAAAATGTCTTACATTTGACTCCTATCACCGCATACTCTCCAGTCCTCTCTTGGGCCCTGCAATAAATGTCACGAGGAAAAGGATAAAGAGGGAGAGGCTTTGACTAGGGCTGTTTCAAGCTCTAGTTTAATTTTTAGTTGTTTATTGTAGCTTATATAAATTAAACTCTGAACATCCTTGTCCTCCTCTGTTCCTCTCAACAGATTTCATTCCAAAACCTTTTCAGGTATGCGGACATAAATCTGGAGAAATTCCCCTGGGCTGTCCAAACTGCTGCAGACTTGTACTTCTAAATAAGACCAGTGTACTGCTGATGTGGTTACAAGGTTGGCATGAGCTTAGACTTTATTTTTTCCTTCCAATGTTGCAAAACTGTGGTCTCAACACAGTTTATACTGGACAATTTCCATCCTCCAAGAATCCAACAAGTAAAGCACATTTGTGAAGACCGTGATTCTGTGATTTCCAGAAAATAAGGGCTGTAGCTTTAGGCTGCCAATCTGCTCTTTGGCAGTGCTGCAGAGGCTGACTCCAGCAGGGCTGACTCCCAGACCACTTATTTGGAAAACACTCACCTAATGGGACAAATTTCAGATGTGCCTGCGTTACTTGGGAGATGTTATTCAAGTACATGTAAATTACCACCTTACAAATCTTTTCTAGATCTTGATTTCAGGTTTCTACTGCTGAAAATTATCCACTTTGGAAGGATATATTTATGTTTTGATGGTGAATATATCACAGGAGAGATGCAGGATATCTGTAAAACTTGGTAGTGTGGCTCTGAATTACCGAGCCATGGAATTCTCTTTCTAAGCCCATGCTGTCATTGAACCTGACACCAAAATCCTGACACAGAGACAAAAACACAGCCGGGTGATGGTGCCTTAGTGGCAGTGTGTGTTTCACTGACACACACAGCTCATGGGCTTTTGAACTCCTCTGTCATCCAGGTAAGTTCAAGGAAATGTCACCAGTTTCAGCTTTGCAGATCACTCCTTCAGCTCTCTCTGGTTTCTGAAGTGTGGCTCATTGCCTCGCTTCTTCAAGCCCCCAAACCAACTAGAGTCACATTGGAAAAGCCTTTCCAGTAGCAGACGTGCTTGTTTCCTGCCCTGATCCCTCCTCTCTTCTTCATCTCTGTGTAGGATTGGAGCAGGCAGAGGTTGTTGTGGGTACAGACCGAGACTTCTGATTAATCAAAGTATCTGTTGTTGGTAGTAGCATATTTCCTCAGTAAGCTTTATTAGCAAGAGATTAAAAGAAGAGTTCAGGATTGTGCAATATCACCTCTATACAGGTCCAGAGACATAGTCCTAGAGCAGAGCATTTGGAGACCTGCTAAAAAGCCCAACTCTCCACAGCAGGGATCCCAAAAAAATCTATTCTCTTCCTCTCTTTGCAAAAATGTAGCATGTCTTGCTGACAGGTCCTCAACTTATGTGTGAGCTGTGAGAGAACATGCTCAGCACCACTCCTGGCAGAGTCAGGAGGGTGCAGTCTTGCAGCACATACTTTTCTGTCCTCTAGGACTCCAGCACTGGATGAAAAGTGTGGCAGCAGAGTGAAATGAGCACAATATCAAACTGTGCACACACAGTCTTTTTGTAGAGTGACCAGGAGTAGAGAATGGTTGCTGAATGATGCTCTTGAGATGAGGCTTTTTACCTTACACCATCATGTCACTCTTCTTTATATTGTTGTCCATATGTTTGGTCCACACCTGTGCTGGCCCCTGTGACCCATCTGCTCCAAAAAGCCAGCACATGGCAGAAAATCAGCCAGGGGTGAGGGGTAGCTCCATTCTCAGTGCTTCTTGGAAGTACATGTTTCACTGGTAATTGCAATTTTGGGTTAAGGACAGGGTCAGTGACATAATGTAGAGTATCCCATTTGCTGGTGCTAAAGAACTTTGTGCTTCACTGTCAGAGAAAAGTACTTCACTCTAATGGAAATTCTAGCGGGGTTGGGGTTTTTCAGTTCTCAGTCTTCTTGCTGAATACCTTTTCTGTCATGACAAAAGGGTTTTTAACTAGCAGTTCTGTGCTTGGGTACCAGCAGAAACTAGTTGTGGGAATCTGATGGTATCAATTGGAATTTCTAGTCCAGTAAATAGGGGAAATATTAATCATTTCCTTTTTAAACACCAACAGTTTGTTCTGTGCTCTGCTGCACAGAATCCAAAGTACAGATAGTGCTTGTACTGAATAACTTGCATGTCCAAACAAGGGCCAGACAGATTACAGTCAGTAACCCAGAGGTACTAAAGCTTTTCTACTGGTATACATTAAATGATTATGTGTGAATTGTCAGGCTTGATAGCTAACTGATTGTAAAAGGAACTTCCTAACATGCTGCTATTGCAAATATTATTGCTTTGTTTGCAGTCGGTCACCAGATCTGCAGAACTATTCATGTCTTTTATACATTGCTGTAATTTTCTTCAAAAACTTAAAAACCAGCAACTGTCTCTCCAAAAAAAGCAACAGTAAGCATTTGATGAGATCATTAGTATTGCCCTCCTGTGCACATCACCTTAGTTACATTTTCATACCTTTCTATTTTTTATTTAGTCTAGTTTATTTTTTATTCAGTTTTATGGAGTGCATGGACTCCTGCTCATTGTAGACTGAATCTTAGGAAAAAGGAAAGGAAGAGACAATCTGCTGGGTTTTGGATATGGCAACCAGTCTGAGGCATTGATATGCAGCTGTACCTCTTGCCCATTTAATTTTCTTTCTGCACAGTTGAATGTCAATTATTCAGTTGAACATGCCTTTCCATGCTACCCAGTTTATACGCCCTTGGGATGAAAATGATAGCTCATGTATAAGGTAATGTGTCAAACTAGCTTGGCAAAATCAGGCAACTGGGCACTTTTTAAAGGCATTCAAACTTTTTCTCCGTGGTTAGATCAGGGATCTAATACACATCTGTTCCCCTGACCCAACCCAGCAGCCCACATCAATCACCAAGCTCTGCACCAGTTTCCTGCGTGCAGCACCAGTCCCAAGGCAGAATGACCACACATGGCAGTCTGCCTCAGTGTAAGCCCTGGGAATTAATATTTCCTACAAAGACACCCTTTTCTCCCTCCTTTGGGGAGTCCTATTGTATTGGCTCTTTCCTGAGAAACCTGTCATGAGCAGAGTACGAAGTCCAGGCACAGGAAGGGAAATTAATGACCAAGAAATACACATTGGAAAAGGGCATGTTTTATTCAGATAGCAGTGGGTTAGAGGGCATGTCATGAAACAGCAGAGTTAGTATCTTATCCTACACTATCAAATAACCTATCTCACATGCTGACCTCCCGACCTGGTTTGGATTGAAAAATTCCCTCTGAAATCCATAATAGTTTGTTGCTTTCCACGTTGTATTAATTAAAAATCATGAAGTAATGTTCCTCAAAAGGAAAATTACTCATTTACAATGAACAGTTGGCAAGTTTGCTAATGGATCAAGAATCAGGAGAAAATGCAGATGTGTATTCCTGTTGAGAGAGATTTTCTTTAATAGGTTGGAGACTTCACAGGATAATGATGAAATTGATACTGACATTGGCCAAAAGGTTGAAAAACATAAGGAGCAATGGTGAGTGGAACAAAAGAGGGGGAAAGCAACAAGACATATATTCATCATTAATTTTACATTCAATGGAGGATTTTCTTGATTCTCCTTTTTAGTGTAAGACCCACTATTTGAGAAGAACTCTAGGGGTGTTTAGAATACTGTGAATCTAGACAAATATATTCTTGAAAGACCTAACTGTCAAACAAAACCTGCTGAAAAACTAATAACTCCATACTGTTTTAAAGTTTGGACATGGTAGGTTAGATTTTGAAATGTATTTTGGCTTGTGAAGAGTTTGAATGCAAACATTTTCAAAGCTGCCTAGACCGATCAAGATCTATTTCTAACTGCTTTGAAAGAAGTCAGCATCTCAGCTGCTTGCTAACATGCTGGTACCTTTACTTGTAGAATTGTACACAAAGGCATAAAAGCATTTAAATGGCTTTTTGAACAACTGCTGGTAAGGCAAGGTCAAGAGAGACTGAGTGAACTGTGTTGAGCCCTAAGAATTCAACCATGCACAGCTGAAGGCCCAGCCAGGGGGATGCCAGGGACTGGGTGTGGATGCAGGATTGAGGATGTGTTTGTAATTACAGAAAGGGCCTCAAAGCCTCCTTGTGAAGTCAGGACAACCAGAGCAACATTAGATGATTTTAAAGGGCTATGGAGAAGACACAACTTCTGCCTCTTGGAATTCTTGCTACAATCAAAATGTGTATTACACACTCCCTGCCTTTGTCTGCAAGTGAGGGGGCAAGTGGGAATACTGGGGTTCTCTGAAGGCTTCACTGCTGAAAGCCTTTGTGAAATCAGGCAGCAGCTCCCACTGAGGAGTGGGATGATCTGCGTTTTGAATTCTGAACTAGAGGATTAGCTCTTTCCTTGAAAAGCCAAAAAACTCATTTTCAGCACATACATTTTGTATGCTCTCTGAAGGTGTGCTCATTCTGAGGTTTGTTCGAAAATTTCTGGAATTAATTCTGGAGGTATATAAATGCTTCCTCTTTCACTTAAAAGATGGTCATACCTGTGCCCAGTATCTGTTTCTCAGGTCTCTTACTTTAAGTCAAAACTTTACTTGCAAAACTGGAAAACAGGAGCATCTAGGTTAAAATATTGCAGATTTTTCTGCTGGCCTCAGCAGAGCAGCTTCTTTAGATGAACTGAACACCACTTACTTCAAGAAACACTTCTGTTCCAGGTTCAGTGTTGGCTTCCCTGTCAAGTTAATTAATCTCCCAGGATTGGATATTAAGCAAATTTGGAAAGTGAGCAGAATTTGGTTCTCAGAGAGTTGCATACATTTGCCATTTGTGGTTAGGAATAGAACCCAGAGAATGTTTATTCCATGGTAGGAAAAACAGTTTTTACTTTTCTTAAACACAGCTAGCTGGTTTATGACTCCTGGCAGGAGTACAGTAACTTTGAGCAACTAGTTTGTTTGTTCCAGCTAATTTATAGAGGGTGGTATTCATTTTCCTTTTCCCTTAAAGAGGTTCTGTCCTGCAATTTAGGCCTGCAATGAGGCATTGCTTCGACCTGATAGAAATCAGGCATACAGTGTTCTCCAGAATCCAAATAGCCAGGCAAGTGTGTGCTAAATCTGTCCTGCCTCCAACAAGATATTAAATGCCACAGCTACTGCTGTGTCCTGTAACTCTTCAGGTCTCCCAGTGCAAGAGGCCCTTCTTCAGAAAACAAGAGTGGAAGGGTGTGGAGGTAATTAGCAATCTCATTCCAAGGAATGGGCTGACATCATTGAAGCAAGCTCAGTGTAAGGTAAGGCAACAGCCATCTTGAGAAAGCAAGGAGAAGAAGGGTGAAAGACCACCATATTAAACAAACATTTGAGTCTGAAACCAAAACTCTCGAGAACAGCTACGGTGATTTGCTCCCGGTTTTGATTTACACCAAGAATCCACCATGTGCTTTTTTAAGAATTTCCTTTCCATTTGACTCATCTGAAGCACGGAGGCATGAAGAGCAGGTGGTGTAAATTTAGGAAAGCTCCCACCGGCTGCCAGATCTTCCCAGCTCAGCTGGATAGAGGTGAAAGTGGAGGCAGTTGGGGCCCAGAAGGCTTTGCAGAGCTTTCCTTTGCATCCTCTCTGTTTCTGCCCCAGCAGTTAATTCCAAACAGTGCTGAAGGCGGTTGCCAGCTCCTTTCCCCCTTACTCCAGGTGTCCCAGGCTTTACAAGCCAGTTAAGGAGGCCCTTTAGAGGAATACTCTGAAGGCTTATGTATGGATTAGCAACGCAGAGATGGCTGGGAGGCCTTACTGCATCTAGTAAGTGAGTGCCTTAAAATCCTCACGTGGACACTAGCAAAGCCTGTCTGTTCTCTAGTCTGCATGGCAGAGTGGGCAGGATGGTCTGAAAACAGACAGCCTTATTCATCAAGTGGGCAATGCCAGGGAGAAGCTACGGAGTACCTCAGACCCAGGGTACTGAGGTATTGAAACCAAGCAATATCAGGTGATGTTTAAGATGAACAAACCAGTGCACTGTTTTATCCAGTCTTTCTTTTATTTGGGTAGTCCGTCTTCTGCACTGCTGTGGAATGCTGCTATGGAAATTGGAGGCTGGCTGTGGCAAGGCAGAGTTCATTCCCAGTGCACAGTGATGGGAAATAAACAAAGAGAGTATTAGAATAAAATCAGGGTAAATGCAATTTATAGAATTCTTAAATTCCGTTTTCTCCCTCTTGTGAAAGTAATCCCTCCTTGTGTGCCTAAGCCAGTCTTATAATGGATGCTATCTTCTACTGGCACTTTGAGTAACCATATATTTCTGATGTGTGAGTTATTAAATTTAAGACTGCCTGAGTCTTGCAATAAAGACTTTCTGAGTGTTAGGTCAGGCAAAGATCCCAATGCCAAGCAGAACTACCAATAGAAAAGGCCCTTGCATAAATTCTTATCCTTGTTTTGTACTCTTCCGTGATTTACACATTAAAACCAGATTGTTGCATTCTGACTTGCCTAGTATAATCATACAGAAGTGTGGGTTTCAATGCCAGTATATATATTTTAAAGCTTAGATTGGAAATTTATTTCAGCACTTTACTTGGGAGACAGAGAAGCCATAAAGAGGAATAAAGATTTTTATAAGGTTTGATGAAGCTACACAGAAAGCCACACAGGAAGAAACATCGCACAACGGTAAGTATGAGTAGAGGAAAGGGGAAGTCTCCTAGAAGAGCTTTTTCTCTGAGGAATTTTCTTTGGCTCCTTTTGTAAGACCTGGGATTAGCTGAACTCCTTGCCAAGCTTCTGGACCAATTTATTTCCCTGAGCATTTAGGGAAAGGCCACTTTGAAGGCTATGGAGATAATTGCAGGATGAAAGGAACTGCTAGTTGGAAGGAACCCATTTGATGAGTGTGTCTTTTTATTGAGGATTTATTTTGTCCTCTGATAGTGTGTGTGTGTTTTAAGTGCAGTACAAAGTACCCACGGCAATGGAGAGGCATTTAAAACAATTACATTTTAATTAATTAATATAATGAATGACTGATAGGAAGATCAAATCATTATTATTATCTTTTGGTGATAAATGAAGGGTGGGGGGGAAGTGAAGAAGAAGGGCTGGTGTAGCTGGCTCCAGCCTAACACGTGTTTATTTAAGTGACTCTATACAAACATAACCCTGTGTGTCAGTTACATCAGCAGCATGTCAGTTGGCACTTCTGGTTACAGACTATTTCAGAGTCATTCATCACTCAGTGCTGTAGAAGCCATCTACTCTCAGCTCACCAACCAATCAAACCAACTAGAAAACAGAGCAGGAAAGAAGCACTAACAATTGTCCTTATGTTCCTTTTAACTTTTGCTGCAACAATTCAATGCATCCTGTGTGGTGGGATAGTGGAGAGGTTTTGCTGAGCTAAATAGAACCTTCTTCACCAGGTCATTAAAAGCAGGAAAGAAAATGGAAAGAGAGAGAAAGGAGCAAAAAATAAGAGAGCAGAATGTTAACCCTTGCTCTACCAGTTTTTCTTTCACAAATAAGGTTTACAAATTGCCTTTATCTATATCTTTCACACCCATGAACATGGTTACTAATTATTTTGTGCCAGCTGTAAAGGCAATGCAAGATCTCAATACACTGGGCAAGCTCTGATGTGGGTCATCATGGCCAGTAACTTCTTGGTTGCTCTTAAATTCAACATAAACCTCCCATGGTTGGGCTGCTGAGAGAGTGGAGAGGCATAAGTGCTATTAGGGCTTGATGAAAGATTGCCACATCTTCACACATGCTACCCTCCAAGACATTCCCTTTTGGTCCACTTTCCACTGTCACTTTCTCCAGGTGGATAGCTTGAATCCCAGATGCCTGAGAATGCCATGACCAGGAAGTGCAGCATGCTGAGGAAAATAAGGTTTTAGAAAATGGCAATTCCAAGGTGAGAAAATAATGGTGGGAACATCTTTCCAGTCTTGAGGGGTCCCCCCTCTAATTTGGTAACTAATTCCTGCTACTTTCTTCCCATTTGTGCTGATGTATGGCTTGATCCTCCAAACCTTTACTATCACAAATGATCCCATTAAGATAAATGAGACCTCTCTCATGTGACTGAGAGTGGGCAGGTAGCTGCATAAAATGATCAGCAAAATCAATCAGTTCTCCCTTGCCTGCCTAGTAAAAGTCCCTCCATTATAAGAGCAATAGCATAAAAAAAATGGGAGTATTTTTGGGTAACAATTTGTAAAATGGCCATATCCAGTTGCTTTTTGACTGTGTAACTATGGCATTTTTCTGTCTGTGCTCTGCCTGATTCAAATCCTCCCCTCATGTTTATTATTAGTTAACTATTTCTTAATGGACCCCTTCATTTATGAATAAAACTCAACAGCAATTACAGCCCCAGTGGAGACCAGTACACTACCCATCTGCTCTGTCGCTCGCTCTCAGCATTGGCATTCTGCGTCAGTCTCGGCCCCTCTCATTGTAACAAGCTAGGATCAATTTTCCAGTGGCAGCTTGAAAATAATAGTACAAAATGTATATTAATACAGAAATATATTGTGAAACTGTCCTTAAACAAACAAATGAGCCACTTTAAAATATTACTGCTATAAATGACCATGACAGTAGCACAGCACATATAATAAAAAATAACTACTGAAGAGAAGCTGCTGAATTACTATAGTAATAAACCAGATGTGATTATTATCATTTAACACAGTCATTGAATACCATGAATCCCTGAAGCCATTAAAATATTTATGATTAAACGTTTGCTATTCCTTAGAACAGAACATATAGTCAGGTACTAAAAAACTGTTAAGGTATTATTTTGGCTAATACATACTCGTGCCGTGATAAAGGTCAGCCAGCACTGTCAGCTTCCTGGAAAGAGCACCTAACAGCTTTCCTCCTTCTATTTTGTTTTTCTAATAACAACTATAAGGTTAGATACCTCTGTGCACATTAGTGTGTTCAACAGAGACGTATAGATATATGCTTACAGTTTCCTACATGCATCTCTATGAAGGAACCAACACAAGTATCTGATTTCATTTGTGGAGAAATGGATGCTTTCTTTAAGAAATTATAACAAAATATTTAATCCTTTTAGGAAAAGGAAAAAGCAATAAGCATATGCAAACATGAAGTCTAATTACCTTCAGGAATTTTAGCATGCAGGCATCATATTACTCACTCAATACATTTTATCTTGTGGGCACTGAATTTATTTTTTTTTCTCTGTTGGAAGTGCTTCCTTGCCTGTCTTTCCATAGTCTGCAGCCACCTGGTTGCCTACTGTAAAAGCAGGCTCAGCTGCTGTGACCTGCAGGCTGGAGGTGTCTCTACAGGTGGGAGAGAGGATGGGTGGTGGTGGGCTGTACAGGGACCTGGTCCTCTTGGCCTGTGCAACACTGGGCATAAGGGCAAGGACAGGAAGAACACTGCAGCCCTCCTAGCCCATGGTGGGAAATATTCCCTGGCCAAATGTTCATTGCTGCTCTCTGCAAGTGCCTTTTGCTGCCAGGGATTCTGCTCTTTAGACAGAGGGTCCCTGGACCATCACTATGCAGTTGCTCTTTGCTACACACACAAGACCATCAAGTCACAGATGTATTTTAAAGCTTGAATATGCATCTCCAATAATAAAAAAGATGTGTCCCCTCATAAATGCCTCCTAGACTCTAGCAGGTAAGAGACATCCTTCCCTCAGACTCTTTTTTCCCTGCTATTACAGAAAACCAGTTAATCTCTCTGGACACTCATGAACAAAAGGAAGTCAAAAATAAACTTTGACCAAGGCAGTGCTATGGGAAATTCTGACTTGCTTTACAGGATTTTACTGTCCTGGCTTGGAAGTCTGCAAGGCCTGCAAGTGGTGGCCGGGGCAGGCAATGGGAGCTGCAAGCGTGCACGGTAAAGGACGAGGAGCTTTAAAACTGTGCCAGTTACAGAGAAAAGTGGAACTGCATCCTGAGGTGCTTGCATCAAGCAAAGGTGAGTCTTCTTTGACAGGCAGGTCTGCTCTGGGAAAGGCCCATCTCTACTTGCTGCCTCAAGGAGAAGTCAAAATGAGTGTCATTGACTTGCCTAACAATCAGAAGGCTGATATTAAAATGAAGCTTATCAAGTAATGTGTGGCATGCAACTCTAAAGCCCTGCTTGCTTGTCACCTGTCTGTGAAGGCACCTATTGTCCCACATCTTGTGCTTTCCCTCCTGGGCAGCTCAGCATGTGCCTCAAGACTGTCTGAGCAGCAGAAACTGAGCTCTGCTCTGACTAAAACCCTTGGGTGATCTGAGTCCAGTGGGTATTTGCAGAGGAAATGAAGACACCAAAAATTCTGGCATCCACTGCAAATTTTGGAAGAAAGAGGGGTAACTGCTGCTGCTTTCTTGTAAATGAGAACATATGAGAAGTGCATCATACCCTGCTTTTTTGCAAAAGTCAGGTGGCAGAGCACTTACCCAGAGAGTAGGAAATGTGTTCCGTTCTTTTATCTGTCCGAGAGGACTCAAACTTGCACCTTCTACAGCAGTGGAGTAACCAACTAAGCACAGGCTGGTCCCAGGTGTGTGAGTCTTGTCCAGAGGTTACTCCCTGGGGACTAATGTGGAATTTTATCTAATTTCTTGATATGGCTTGGTCAGGGCAGAGTAGAGAGGCATAACTCTGTGTGAAAGTGAAATAGAGGCAGTACTGATGCATTTAGGCAAGACAGAAACTGTGAGAAGGTTTCTAGCATTGCACTCTTGGAGTCAAGCATCTCATTTTCTCCAAAGGTCCACTTCATGCTTTCTCCCTGCAGTATCTACAGCCAAGGGTTGGATGCTGGATGACACTTAACCCTTCAAAGTTGTCTGACAGAAGTTTTTGGAGATCCAGCACTTTTAAACCAGTCATTATGTGGGGGATAGTGGAAGCAGGCAGTGACTGTCAGTCTGAGTGTCATTTTTAAATTTGTCCAATGGATCTGGTGGCTCCTGTGCTAACTCATGGCCAGCAGCCCTTCTTGAGAGCCATCCAGCTCTGGTTCCAAAAGCTGTTTTGCTGTGTCTGTTGGACACAGTCCCTACACAGCCTGCATGTCATTTTTAAAATTTTGGTGGCACAACAAGTTTAAATGAAGTGATATTGAGGTATTCCACCAGTCCTGGTGCCCGGAACCTCGGTAATAAGACAAAAATTAATTTTATTCTCCAGATCATCTCCAAATCATTCTCCAGATGATCAGAAAGGACTCCAAAGACCACTTGTGGTCTATGAAGATTACTACCTGAAAATCCTCCATCTAGACTTGGGTGTTTTCTGTATATTATTTCTGTGGATATGCTACTTAAATCCCATATACCTTCCTCATGTGTCCTCCCAATCAGTATCATCACCAGATGTGAGTGGGAGCAGATACATTGCAAAAAATTAGGAAGCACTGCATCAAAAAATAATTAGTCCTAACCGAGGGCTGTTCTGATGGTTCATCTTTCATTCTCAGCCATATGAAATGAAGATTGCTTTAGTTTACCTGTAAGGTAATTACAGATTTAGGCTTTGTGTTCAGTACTAACCAAGGGGGGAAGTTGGAATTTGCTTGGATGGTATCTTTGTACCCACAGATGTTTCCTCAGGCCTCAAAAATGTCTGAGAGTGTAGAGCCTCACTGGTGCTTCTGAGTTTCCCACTGTCTGGATTTCCCAAAATCAAGTTTATGAGAGATTATAGCTGCATTATAAGATGGAAAATAAGGGTATTGCAGCAGTTGATCCAGTATCCATCTGCTCAGAGCCAGAGATATGAATCCAAAGTCCTCCTTCTCCTTCTTCTGAAATTTGAGAAAAGCTAGAGCTATTTCATGCTTGCTTTGATAAGTAAGAAACTGAAGAATCTGTTGGCCTGAGTGGAGGTTTCACAAATTAAGAGCAGCTTTTAATACAATGCAAGATTTCTGTAAGCTTTCCATTATTCTGATTTATTACTTCTTAAGACTGTGTGGAAAGTGAACAGAATGCATGCTTGAAGAAGAAATTAAATTGCAAGAGCTTTCATTATTCTGATTATTGGATTCCTGCATTTGTGACTCATAAGGCTGTACTGCTGCTACAAAATCCACATCCTGGATGGGTGCATTCTGGAAAAGATTGCCTGTCTTTTCATTTTTATAAAATCCTGCATTTTTTTGGGGTTCTGCCTGTTTCCAAAGGCATAGATTTAGGCAAAACTATACCCAGGAAAGGAAATCATGGGAGAAATCAAGAGGAATGTCTGTCTAATATTGCAAGAAGGCATTTAGGTGGGATATGTCTGTAAGGTGAGCATCAATGTAAACACTGTTTGCTGTGCTCTGTGGAGTGTCTGCTTACAGCTTATTTTGGGTCAGTGACATAGCTGCTCCAGCTGCATTCTGTGAGTTTAATAGATTCCTACAGTGCCAGAACTCAGGAAAAAGGATAACTGGCTCTGACCATGCATTTGGAACCAAAATCCTGATTTTCCCCTGGTATGGCTGTTACAGGACAAAGGTGGCTCAGGACAAAGGTCTGTGTGATAGCAATGAGAAGCAGCCAGGGAAATATTATTAGAACTGTGTGCTGTCTGAAAACAAGAGTCCTGTTTAAATCCTAGTCACTGTGACATCACTCCTTTCTCCTTCCTCTTCCCCTTCCCCTTCCCCTTCCCCTTCCCCTTCCCCCCTCTTAGGTGTCAAGGCATTGAATTTTTCCTTTTTAAATATTTTGCCTTTCTCAGCTGTTACATTTTTGTAGTCTAGCATGTTTTAAAATATGATCACAAGAATAAAATCAAATATATTATGGAGTTTTTTTGGGTTTTTTTTTCTCTTCCAAAAAGAATGAAAGCAAAGCTGAAGTCTAGAGATTATCTGAAATGGGATTTCTATTCTCCATGTGAATGAATGGCAACTGGGATCACAGGCAATGAATTTTAGAACCAAAATGCTATGGGTATATTGGGGTAGATTTATTCCCATAAATCATCAGCATAAATAGGGGTATGTTGATTACCATCACTTGAGTATCTCATGTAACTGACATTTTACTTCATTTCTCTATATGTTTACTAGAGTTTCAACAGCACAAAAAATTAGAAAAGCAATAATACAAAAGAATTAGTATAGCCAGCCACTTACTAGCCAGTGCTTTATTTTCTCCTTAATTTTTTCAGAGCATTTTGGGGAGTAATTTCAAGCAGTCAAGTCAGAGTCCACGGAGAATTGATTTTTGTGACCTCACATATTGTAACAGAAAATTATAACAGGAAATACACCATTAAGTGATAAACAAGGAAACATGGTTACAATTACTTTCAGAACATAATTTTATCCACTCTAGTTTTGAAAATGAAGAGATAGTACTGACTGGAACACCTCAATTCTGAATGCAAACTGTACAATCTATTATATTAAACAAAGTCAAAAGCAATGTTGAAGATCTTGAATCTATTCAAGGCATGCACCTCATTACAGACTTAGCAAATTAAAACACAAATAGGATTAGAAAAGAATAATGTAACAATCTCCCACTATGGTCCCTGGAGCATTAAGTCATAAATTGGGTTTGCATTAAATTGTGCCTGCAGTATTGAATTCAGGGAAAGAGCTATAGGCTGAAGATAAAGCTTGCTAGCCTAGCCAACTTTGTTGTTTTCAAACTCGTTTTTTCACACAAAAAATACACAATGGGTTCATTGGAATCTAAAAAGGCATATTCAAAAACATGTATTTTATATCTCAATTAGAAAATGCAGGTATGATGTGGCAACCCCTGGCTATACCAAAGCCAGAAGCCACAGACATTTGAAATTGTAACTTTACCTGAATATGTTGTTTAAACAGGAACATAATTTCATCAAAACTTTGCACCAAATCACCTACTGTATTAAAATATTCAAGTTATCAGGTTTGCAGAAACCTTTAGTATGTTACAAGCTTCTATTAAGTGAAGAAAGCAAGCTTGCCCAGAAGAATTGAGGGAAGCTGAGTTTCCATATTACAAATGTATTCTGTTGTTATGGGAACTAAAATGGTGAGCGATGTGAGAAGGATCCTGAGCTAACAAAGACCAGCTCGATGATATTATGAAGGTAGCTCTACAAACTGCAAACATGTCTGCAAGAAATAAATAGGGCTCCTTTTCTTAAGGAGATGCAGATTTGTGAAAAGTATTGTCTCTAAAGAGAGTCAAGTTCAACCTTTGTGTGACCCTAGACAAATTACTGACTAATACTAGGAATTAATTTTGCTAATTTTCCCTTAATAAAGGCTTTATCCTTCAAAGGTGTATTATTACTGTCATCACCCTCCTGACTGTCATTTCGGGGATCGCTAACAGCAGCTGCTCTGGTTAAGGTTCTTGTCATTTCATGCTGCAAAGGAGCCTTCATATGTTATCATTTGTGGTTTTTGCATCTTCTTTTCTAGGGATTCTCATGGCTCCATTTGTCCCCAGCAGACTTTCACAGTTTGGCAGGCAGAATGCCCTTCAAAGCTAGGGAGCTGTCTTTTCTTTGTTGACACAACTTCTCCCAACTCTTGTGGCTGTGATCTCATAGCATCTGCCAATTGCCTCCCCTGGTTTGCTCTGCACAGAACTGAACAAGCAGCATGCTAAAATAATAACACAGCCCATTAGGATTTTATGTCTGGTCTCACAGCCAATGCCAAAAGAGCACACACTATGCTGGAAATACTTGGATTTTGATCAAGTGACTGGGAGAGAAGTGAACTTTGTGCAGTGACTGGGAGATGCTGATATCAGGAAATGGTGCAAGCTGATGGGACTACAGAGCCTGTATCTAATCAGTGGGATCCTGGGATATACTCACATCCACATTTGAATTTGTATCAGGGCACAACTGAAAGGCATTTTGGGCCAAGAGCAGACCATTCTTTGTCTCTTCCCTGCAAGAATTTCCAGGGTTGGGGAGTGCTGCAGCCCATCCTGGCTGAGTGCCAGCTCCACATCTTGGACCTCCCATGAGACACATTTCTTGTCATGTATGAGTGGCAGGGAGCAAAGAGGCTGAGCCTGGTCTCCTAGGCACGGGCTGCAAGGGCACTCAAGGTCAGACCATGTGTGTGAGGTGTGGTCCTGTCCAGCACAGGGGGGCCCTGGCTCTCAGCTGCAATGACACTCAGTTCTGGGGAGCAGGATGCTGAAAGATGGAGCATCTTGGGTCTATAGCAGAACATCTGAACTGAAGCTGCTGGGATTTCTCCCCTGAGCCCAGGTCCCAGGGCACACACAGAGCTTGCCAGGGGGCATGTACATGGGGCTTGTGTACACACTGCTGCATCATGCATGCTCCAGCTGGACTGCAGCTGGGGGACGTGGGGCTTGGCAGGGGGGTCACAACACACAATTTACTGGCCCCTCATTTTAGATCCAGTGAAGTTCCATCCTGGGTGGGAGGGGTCTTCTCTCTTCTTGCCTTCTGCAGTTTGCCAGTGGAGAATTTGTTGGCTAAGCAAGGCTTTCTCCTCCTCCTGGCTGACAGCTCCCTTTTGGAGCAACCTTTTAACATTATTCTTGATTTTCTTAAACAGCAAACATTAGACACATTAAGAACAACAACAAAATCATTAAGCACTACAACATTCTCTGAGGAGCCAGACGTATCCTTTAATCAGGTTATGGAAAATTCATTCCTCTTCTAGCCATTTATTTTCTTTGTTTATGCACATGCAGAGTGACCCACTTCTGAGCATCAAAAATAACAACAAAGAGACACCCAAACGTTCTTCATTATTAATGGATTTATATACCATTTATTTTGCTTTATTGGAAACCAAATAATCAAGTTCATTCATTCCAATTAAACACAACACTCACTAATTGTCTATCATTTTTATCAGTGAACCCAGTTCCCTCACTTCAAAGTCGCTACTTGACCTCAGTGGGGAAAGGATCAGTATTGGGCTTCCTTCTGCAATGATTGATTGTTTGCATTAAGATGGAGAAGCACAGACTGAAATTAGGGGTTTTGCTTTTCTCCCTGTGTTAGCTTACACCTCCAGTCACCCATATGCAGGGACTGTAAACTCAGCATTATCATTTTAAGAACTAACACTGTACTATGTCAGGTCAAATTTGTCCCCAAATTTGAATGATTTATAACAAGTATCATGTATCTATTGTCATGTAATGAGTCATGCCTGGATCTCGGGCACAGATCTCTAATGAAAATTCTATGACTAAAAATAATAAGCATGATGCATATGTTTATAACAAATATGGCTTATTAAAAACAATAAGGCCTTGATCTCAGTGTTGACCTAAAATCCCTGGATTAGACAGGTAGACTTGGCAGAAATTAGTGACTGAAGAACCCCATTACATAAGTCATGTGGTGATGTGATACTTATTTTAGCATCTCAATCAACACTCCTGAAAAGGCACAATGAGATGAAACAGTCTCATCATTTTATTGAGGTTTTCTTGTTGTTCTTGAGAAAACTATTAAAAATAAAGCTCACTTGATGAGAGAAGTATGGGAAGATAAAAATGGCATGACATGACATGACAGAAAGACTGTAGAAAGTTGGCTATATCTGGTGAAGATGTTCATTAGCAAAGGCAAGGATACTTCTCATTTTAAAGAGACTATATTGTGTTTTAACTGGAAATTAGGTGCTCTAAATTGACAAGGATTAGGAATTACAATGCAAGCCACAATGGAAATAACAGAGTAGTGAATGTATGTGTGTAATACATATGCAAAAAACTCCAACAACTTAATCTCCTTATTTGCCTGAAAAATACAATTTTTTTTTCATTCCAAAATAATTTTTATTTTCTCTGTTAAAACATAGTTTAAAAAGAGATTTAACTCTAAGTTTTCTTTGTCAAGACAAAGGTGTCTAGATATGAAATATTGCTCAAAGGCTGTTAAGAGGGCACCTTATGGTACTTAGAAAAGCTGGAAGAAAAGGTCAGAGGAGAATGTCAGGGAAAGAAAAGTAATAGAACCAGGTTTCCAAAATCAGAGAAAAATAATAGTAAATAGTAGGAAACAAAAAATTATCATCTTTATCACTCCGCGTGATGTAACTGCTGAACAGCTGCAAGTTGGCTTTAATGCCATGTCAGTGACATTATCACCACTGGTGATTTTCTTTTATTTTTTCTGACACATCCCCACAATCATGTGCATTTCTAAAAACTTACCCCAGAATATGGCAAGGTATTTTCCCATGGGAGCTGGACTGGCAGGAACCAAATCAGTCTCTTCCCTGCAGCAGGAATTTGTCATTTCAGGATCCAAAGATGTTTTGAGTGGGCACATTTTCCATTTTTATTCCCTGAGTTATTAGGGGATCTGAATGTCAATAATAGATAAGCACATCACAAACAGACTCAGCAAGTTCTGCCTCCTCTGCCCCCAGGGAGTCACTGCTCAAACAATATCTCAGCACTGGGGTGACAGTTCTCCCCGGAGGGGGACAAGAGACAAATCCCTTCCACTCCTCAAGCCCCCTGGCCTGCACCATCTGATGAATTTATGGTCTCCAATACAGTTAGGTGTGTATAATTCAATGTATTGCTGAAGACCAGTTACTGTACTTTATAGCTGACATTACTGGGCATATTTTTTCCGACAAAATAAAACAGTATTTGTTTCCTGAAAGGGAAATGTGCTGTCTGTAGCAATCAGCAGCCAACAGTTACTGCTGGCTAGAGCTGAAGGAGACAAAAATAGGTGGATTTCACTTTAGCAATATTGGGAAGAATCATTTGTCATTCACAGTGCCTTTTCAGGATGAGAGGGCCCATTTGAAAGTCACTATAGGATGACTGTTTTATTGTATAATATTAAACAATTGCATTAAAAGCAAGGGCTACAGAAGATATCCTGGCTTCTTGTGTGCTGCAACAGAATCTTACTCTTACACCATACCTGACTGTGTCTAGGGGTACAAAGAGGGGCTGTGCAGTGGGAAGCTCCCATTGCTTTGAGGGTCTACAGCTATTTGCCACCAGGATCTGATTCTGTAATTACTGAGCTTTTTACAGAAATTCATCAGTCCACTGACACAGGATGCCTGTGAGGTTAAAAAGTGAATATGGGTCCAGGAGGTTTGGATTTTCTTGGCTTTCGGCTCTATTTGAGAGCTTGGGAAGGCACTGGTATGGCTTATGTGGCTTCCTTCCTGGAGGACAGGGCTCTTTGAGGAATTAAAGGCAAAAATGGCATTAGAGAGTACTTGGTGTGTATCATCCAGGTCTGCAGGTCCTCAGAAAAGCAACAAACCAACACAAGCATTCTCTGCCCCAGGAGGACTCCACTGGAATTTCTGGGGCCACAGGAGGATTTGCTTTTCCCAGAGGGATTACAGATAAGCTTCTCCTGACCTACAAATCCCTTAGAATGTCTATTTTTAAACTGGTTCACAGGATTGCTGGGCTTCATAATATTTTGGGGGAATTTTTTTTAATAGGGTATATTGTAAGCATATAGTGGACCAGTTAGCATTTCATATCAGGTCAGGTATTAGCTCTTGCAAAGGAAATCACATACACTACTGATCCATCATACAAAGCCTTTCTATTTATTTCCTTATTTCTTTCTTGTTGCTTTTAATCTAAAGTAAAGGACACCTGGGATGCTGGAACACATCTGTGGAAGAAGAGGAATTATTTTTTACCTCCAGGAGTCAGGATGCAAGAAATTATTCTCTTTAAGGGTTTACATTTTTGCTAGGAAGTAAATGCTGTGGAGGAGTTTAAGGAAAAGCTGTCAATAAGCAGGTAGAAATGTCCAAAGGCTGCCCTGGTCAGAAAGCTGTGATAAATACTACAGCTTTTCCAACAACATTTAAAAGGCCTATAAATGATCAGCAAATGGGCAAGATGGCTTGGAAAGATGCTTGTACATTTACATGAAATGAAAAGCACCTACTATTGGCATTTTGCATCAATATAGTGCAGCTGCTTGGCCTTTCCACCTTGGTGAGCCCCTGGCAGTCCTGTCAAAGGTGTATGTGCCTCCAGGTCACAGACCTGCAGTCCTGAGGCAGGTGTGAGGCAGATGATGAACAGCAACTGGGAGGACTCAGACATGGGCTTTGAGTCAGAGTCAGGATGTCAGGAGCCCAGCTGATGTGCCCAAATCACACGAGGGACAGGTCTGCCACCTCTGGAGCAGCACGTGGCACAGCAGGGACATGGGTAGTATTTACTGGGTCACTGTGCAGAGCTGGTGTCCAACATCCCAAGCAGATCCACGTGTCTACATGTGAAGAAGGCAGCATGGTTTAAGAAAAGCCTGCTTTTCAGAGAAAGCCTCAGTGCTTGGGCTGTCCATCAGCTGCCCCATGAGCTCCTGTATCTCTTGCTGCTCACAACTCGTTTCTCCCAGGCATTAGATGTAATGAAGACAGGATGGTCTACAACTTTATGACAGTTCCATTTATTTCTACTGTTTTCACATAAACCCAAGCAACAAGCAGCAGTTGCTTCCTCTGCAGCTTGATAAATGTCAGTATTAATTAAAATTGTTTGGAGTAGGGTTGGGTTTTTTTCCTCTCTCTGCACCAGGCTGGCAGGGACAAGAAGCCTGACGGGCAGATGCAGCTGCTGAGCTGTTGACTGGAAATGTTGTCACAGGGAACGAGGCAAAGGAGAAGTAGCTGGTCTCGGATAAAGTGAATTGGAAATAGAGGAAGCATTCTGTCACCTGTACCATGCTGCCACTCAGCACAATGTGGGGGAGTGTGTCTGGATACAGGTCTTCTACTTAATCCTTTGCTCCCCTGGCTGGGAAGTCTGCAAAGGCAGCTGTTCAGCCCATATGGATGGGATAGTGCTCCCCCACCACTGCTATCTAATGATGCTTTCCCGACTGACACTCAGAGAGAGCCCTTGATTCAAGAGGGAAGGTCAACACGAGGCAGTACTTTTAAGGGTACAGGGAGAAAAAGCAGGGGACACTCCCCTCACTAAACCTCCCTGTGCCACTGTGTATTTACATGCACTCCTTCTGACCCCACACCGAGATGTTCAGACACCAAACGTCTTCTGTCAGCCTTAGGGGCACTCAAGCAGCAGCCAAAATTGTGCTTCAGTGCTCGTGGATGTGCTTGTTTCCAGCTGTGGCAAGTCTGAATGCAGCTAGGGCACCACTCTGATGGCTGCAGTGCTGCACTCTCATTTCTCTTACCACTATGAGCTCAGAGGAGCCCATTAAGATCTGCTACAGCTGATTTTCATATAGGATTATGAAATTATTTTTTTTTTCTTCCCAAATTTTTACTAACAAGGGAGGAAAAGAAATTCTAATAAGCCCATGGGAATTAAGTGCATGGGTTTCTCCTGACTTGGACAGAAATCTACACTCTGCCATTGCTCAGACACATCTCAACAACCTTCCCAGGTGTTTTCCTTTGAGGGGGAGAAAACAGCTTAGCTTACGGAGCAGGATCAGTCCCTCTCTTACAAAATGTTGTCAAAAAAAAAGGTGAATGGTTTTCCATGCACTCTTCCTAAGTTCTGCATTGTTCTCTGATAAACTGAAGCAGAGGGAAGACAATGACTGCTCCAGATCAAAGGTTATATCACAATGAATAAAGAACTGGAAAGGTTTTAGAAATGCAAAACATGGTTTTTATAAAGCTGTGGTTTCTATTAGACACACAGCGGGGCCTAGGCTTGATTTGCAGAAACACATAGTGAGAAAAGGAAACGTACTTCCTTTTGGCATCTGTAAAAATATAATTTACAAACAGAGGTGCAGAAATCCAATAAAATGAACATCACTACTGTAAATGAGAACTCAGTTTTGTTACTGTATTGAGCTTTTTTTTGCTTCATTTTCAGATTATTAGTACCACAGGCTGCTTCTGCTTCTTCTAGATACCATCTTATGCATCATCTTGACTCAAGCCCTAGCTCCCTTGCTCTTGTTTGAATCTACTGTAATACTTTGATGAATGCATTTGTTTGTATTGAGCACTATGGGTTTTTTTCAGCACTGGTCTGTAAAAAGTATATTTTACCTAGCAAGATACTGACTTCTAAATGCCTCATTTCTAAGATATCTGTCACCCCAAGTGTAGTAGTCAAAAGAACCCCTTCAGTAGAAATGTCTTTTACCAGTGTTAAAAATAATAAAGGTTCTTTCCTCTATCCTCTTGGTCTAATCTTACAAGGAGGTGGGATTTCTGTCTATACATTCCAAAGAAACCTGGTTTCTATAAATTTCTTTTTAATAAAAATGTGTTACCTATGATAAATATATATTGCCTAGGTCAAATGAATCTGATTGTGAAAACATATTGAGCAACAGTATTGGTAGGATTTAATTTCATCTCTCAAAAAAAAAAAAAAACCAACCAACCACCCACCAAAATCTGTAGCTATTGAATGCTGGTTTGAATTAAATTCTATTTGTTTTAATAAAAGTGTAGTGGCCTGAGTGTACATATATTTGTTTTAGTGGCAGTGCACTGGATCCAATAAAACTATATTGGCTTCACTGCTTATGTCTCCTTTTCAGAGAAAATGGATTGAAAGGAAAAATGAAACAGGCATGAAACAGCCAGTCCTGAGCTTTCTGCTGGATTCTGGCATCCAAATAAACTGGTAAAAAAACCCCAACTGTATTACTAAATATTGCTTTTAAATTGAAATATGTTTTAATGTCAAGGCTGCGCATGAGGGATTTAATTGTCTCCGTAAAAGGAGAGCAGTTTTCAAGACTTGGCTGTGGTGGGTCAGTGCATCTGCTGGTGGCTGCAGAAGCAGAAACCTAAGCTGGCTTTGGCTCCCTGTTCTGCTGGTGTAAGTCAGGTCTGCCTCAGCAAAGGCACTCAGCTGATCACCACATACCCCAGATAACGTGGAGTGGATCAAGTGTCAGCAGCCCAAGCCCCAGCATGTGGTATTTTTAGGGGCCCCTGTGGCAGGAAGGAAATTATGAATCTGACTCCATGTTCTTAGGAGGCTAATTTTTTATTTTATGATACATTATATTAAAGAATACTATACTAAGACTATACTAAAGAATAGAAAAAGGATACTTACAGAAGGCTTAACAAGATACTAATGAAAAACTTGTGACTCTCTCCTCAGAGTCCAACACAGCTTGACAGTGATTGGTCATTAAAACAATTCACATGAAACCAATGAAACAATGACCAGTTGGTAAACAATGTCCAAACCACATTCCAAAGCAGCAAAACACAGGAGAAGCGAATCAGATAATTATTGTTTTCATTTTTCTCTGAGGCTTCTCAGCTTCCCAGGAGAAGAAATCCTGGCAAAGGGATTTTTCAGAAAATATGACGGTGACACCAGCAGGATCTCTGCCCAAAAGTGCAGGATGTAGATCATGTCTGCGTTGGGTGCTGGCTGATGGGGGCTGGCATTGCCACCCAGGCCCAGCTGCCACCAGAGCTTTGAGCACGCTGCCCTAGGATCAGTCACTTCTGTCACCCTGACAGAACACTGTACTCACCTACCTTTGCACAAGACCTCCCAAGTGCCTGTGTTTTCAGCACTATTACCTGTTTGTGTCACTGCAGGGAGGAAAGCCACCAGCAGCCAAAGAGGGGCCCATTCATGGTGGCTTTTCAGGGTGGCATGTGGTAGATTCTGCTAAATGGGAGTAAGGATGTGCTCAGCAAAGAGTCTTAAGTAAGTTAATTGTGGTTGAACCATTTGTTTTACATTTGCAACCTATGCTGTCCCCAGTTTTTAATGAAGCCTGAAGTAGCAGCTCTGTGCAGCCAGTCAATGCTTGTGCTGACCACAGGAACTCAGATCATCATGCTCTTGCATGCCTTTGTTTGGCCTGTATGTCATTGCCCCTAAAAAGGTCACCAAGTGCCCTTTCTAGATTCTTAAATTGAATTTTAAAAGGAAAAGACATTCCTGTAATTTTCCAAGCTTCCCTAATGCCACCTTTGCAGCCAGTGCAACTGGCAGTAAGAGCTCCACACATCGACTCTGAGGTTAGAAAGAACACTCTCAGCTCAGCCAGTACCATCTGGATATTTGCTAAGGGGTGAAATGGATGCTGTTGGCTGGCCTGGCTTCTCACATAACTTGAATCACAGCTGACAACCCAACCTGAGTAATGCTCTGTTTGATGCCGTGCTTCCTTTTAGGAGACTGGCATCAGGTTGTGTGACTGCACATCTGCATGGTACTCCTTCATGAGAAAACATGATCTGCATTGACTCATTTACAGTTTGTGCTGAAGTGGGTGCCCGTGGGACTGTGGGAGCCAGTCCAAGTGAGGAGAATTTGGCTGCAGCAGTAGTTTAGCTCTGGGAGAGGATATGGCTGCAGGCTTCTCCAGCTCTGGCATCTCCGAGAACTGAATAGAGAAATAATTCGAAGAAAAGCGAAACAGCTGTTGGTGAAGCAATATACAGGTGAAAATCCAGCTGAGGAAAGGGTTTGAGAGTTCTACACTGAGCATCACTGACAAAGTCCCCATGACCTTGTGGAAATTATGTGCACTGCAATTGGTTTGTTTACCCCAGAAACAAGCTAACTCCTGAGCCCAAGCTGGCCAAACCAGATTTGGGATAGCTCTGAGGGTTCCACTGCCTTGCATATGATGGTGGTGAAGGTGGGAGACTCCATGAAGCATCTAGATAACAGATTTGACAATGTGAAGGAAGATCAGTGGGTGACAGTAAATAAACAGGCTGCAGACTTCCTGGTGATGTTCTCTGAGGTGCCGTGCAGATGTGCTGATAGCTGGTGAGGAGCTGAGAGGGGAGTTTGGGGTTTTTAAGAATTTGGGAAACTCTTGCAGCAGCCTCCAGGAAAGATGAGCTCCATCAGAATCAAATAGGACCAAGAAGTTAGCACTTACAGTGTAAAGAATTACAGGAGAGTTTTGAACTAGGAGCTGCCATAAATCTGGGTGCAGAGGAGTACACAGACTGAGGTGACACCATCTCCAGGGTTGAAAACATAAATTCTGTATCAGAAATGGATTGGATAAATTAAAGGATGGCAAATCCCACCAGGGTCATTAAATTCCATGGTTGAATTCCTCCCAGCTTCTGGAAACTGGAGGTGTAAGAGGGGGATTTATCAGAGATGCCAGATCACATGGCAAACATGGGACTTCAGGCTCCTTCTCAGTGCATGATCCCTGCATCGATGGAGTGATGGAGGTGGTGAAGGAGAGATCTTTGAACTGCTTGCCCATTGCAAGATCATCTCCCTGGAGACCACATTCCCCACAGTCCATCTCTGTCCCATCTTGCCTGCCACCCTGGCTGCCCTGTGGCCACCATGCAGTGCCAGCCACACATCCCAGCCTTCTTGGCCAGCTCTCTGCCTCGCACTGAGACAACACTGACAGCTTTTCTGCCTGCCTGGGGATGTTGGAGCAGCCTGAGCAGCTTATGCAGGGATCTTCTGGCCTTTTTATCCCCTGGCCAGGTATGTGGGAGATGTCTTGAGTCCTAAATATGTTTCACTTAAGCTATGATGATGGTGTACTAAAGTGCTGTAATCTCTGCTAGGTCTCTCTTTACATTGCTGTAATTACCATAATAAGCTGTGTTAACTGACTCTTCTATAAGTAGCAACAACATAAAAATATCTCAGCATGTTTTCCTTTAATGAGCTACAACTTGTGTGTAATCTTCCCTACACTTTCTTCAGTGTCCTTGTTTGTGATAGATGTGGCATTGCTTTCATCTCCTGATCCTAGTGTTGCTTCACCCATGAGATAGAAATCTGGCCCTGGGACCCTTGGCCAGGCTTTGTCTGGGCTGCCCCAGCCTGGTAAATGCAGTGGTGGTGATGCTGAACGATGCCAGTGTGGGACACAAGAGAGTTTCCCCTACTCAGCCTCATCCATCAGCAACAAAAATTTTGGGGAACCTCATGGAGCAATGCAACTTCCTTTGGGGTATCACCACCAGCTGAGCCAGGGGAGGGGACATCCATGTTCATGGCTGTGGGCCCCTGTCAGTGTATGGGTCACACTGCCTGGATGCTGTGGGTGCTGCAGGGAATGCGTTACCATCACCTCCACCTCGTGTCCATTTAAGGACACTGGGGTAAAGGGATGACAAAAGGAATTGATACCCAAATACTAAGGCAGCAGTTCAGTGCCAGGGCTGGTAACTGATACAAGTGACTACAGATGAGCTGTGAAGCAGAAAGAGTTTTGACTATGTGGCAGAGGGATTTGAGGGACAGCTGCACAGGCTTTCTCCATCATTGCTGCTGGCAGAAAGAACGAACGTGGTCAGGCAGTGCCTCTGCTCCAGCCATCCGTTCACAGCGCTGCTGCCCAGCTCCATCAGCCTGGACTGAGGAGCCCCTCTGCCCCTCAACCCTCATGCCCAAATGCTGCTGCAGGAGAGCAGCACTCAGGTGTGGGCCAGGGCCCAAAAAGCCTCAGAGGATTTTGCTGCCGTAAGATTACATCAGTGAGCTCACAGTGTGACTGCCTACGGCAGATGGACCAACACTTGTCGGTTATCTGGTGCTGAGGGAGGGGCAGATTTATTTCCAGAGCCTGTGCCTCTCATTTCTCCCAGCTGAAGCTGCAAGGCAGAGTGTGCATCTGTGATACTTCTTTTTTCAGGTGCAGCTATGCTGCAGTGAGGTCTGTCACCGGAAGCAATGGGATTTTTGGCATGTTTGTACAGGGAATGCAGGAAGGAGAGTGAAAGGCATCTCTGCTTTCCACTGTAAGCTGCTTGAATTCATACAAGCATGAATTGAATTTCCAAATCTCAGCCATTCCCTGTGTGCACTGACAGCTGGTTGACCAGCAAAGGACTGCAGGGCCCCATAAAGCAGGGGGGAAAACACATGAAGTCTGCATAGGGGTGATATTAACGTGCGCTCCAAAAACAAAGGAAATGTGAATTGCTACCTTGAATCTGCCCAGGGGTCTGCTCAGCCCTGTCTCCTTGCCTTGTCTGCAGCACGGACTGTTTCAGGGCACTGGAGACAGCTACACTGGTCTCTTGAGCAAGGCTGACTTAAACCCTGAAAATAATGCTTGGACTGCAGAAGTAACTGTGCTTGCTACAAAAACAGCATTGTTTGCTTTCTGGCAACTTTTCTCCAGCAAGACATCAGTGTCACACAACTGCTTGCAGGCAGGATCTAACAGGGACTGAAATGTATTGGGAGGTGTGAGATTTACTGAAACCTGTAAAGTAGCAGTTGCAAGAACTTCACTTACTAACAACTCACCAAGGCTCTTTTAATTGTCAAAATACCCTTGTTGTAGAAAATTTGAAAAATATGTACACTGTGCAAATGTCCATGGAAGATATTGATATCACTGCCAAGAACTATCCTGTTTTTTAAAAGGCACTATAAGTGCTTTAATAACTTTACCAAGGTTTTTCTTAAGGGCTGGATGATATTTATGGGAACTGGTCCTGAACTGTGAAAAGTCAACTGTTGACTTTTAGACCCTTCATCTTTAATGCTGTCTATGGAGGGCTATTGGTACCTTCTGACCAGACAACATTATTGGTAGAAAGAGCAGAGGAAAGTGAACACTAAAGATATATCACATTTCTGAAGTTTTCTCTGTTCACTGTTTATCATATCCAGATAGAATAACAGAAACAATTTCATTTGGAGGAGGTCAAATATTTTGAGATGCCACTTATTTTTTCCTTGCCTGAAAAAGGAAAGACAAGCAAAACACAAGGGAAACAAAAAAAAATCAGCCACTCTGCTTATAGGAAGGAAATCTGTTTGTGCATGATTTAAAATCAGAGCAGAATTTCACTTCATTCTGTCTTGTGTTTTTGTGTTTCATATTTCATGCTTTGGTTAGCACTTATTTAGTCTATTCCTAGAGGCTGTGACAGGTTGTCCTGGAAGTTTTTAGACTTGCTGAGCATACACTCTCCACAGAGCATGTCAAAATGAGAGAACAAAGAATTCATTCATTTTTATTAAAAAAAACCCCAAACTTGTAAGACCCGGCCTTGCCTCTTGACATTGTAATATCAAATGCAAAAGTCATCAGTACATAAGATATCAACAGCATGAAGAAAACAAAACAATTACATAGGGAATTTCCTTTAACTATTTCAAAGAAATGTAAGTGGAAGATCTTGTTTTCCTGCTGAATTAAGGTTGAAACAAAAAAATTTAAGCGTATTAATTTATAAAAAAAGAAATTCCACTTTTCAAACCATTCAAATTTTAGCCAGTTTCAGTGGCTTTATAAAGGCTTCTCCTTCTTCTTAGTCATGTCTCTGTGGGGAAGGAAGGTATGCCCAATATGGAAGGGTCAGTCCTGTGCTTGCCAGCTTGTGCTTTGACTTCACCATATGCTGACCAGGTTCAATTATATCAAAAAGGTTTTAAGAACACAGTAACACCTTTGGGACTGCCAAGGGGATCTTTCAGGAAGAGGAAGTGATGGGTAGAGGTGACAGCGTTTGTTGTTTGTTCAGGACTGCAAAATTCTGCCTGTATTTCCTCCCATTTTCCCAAGCCAGGCACTCTGGCCTTTATCACAAGAAAATGCCAATCTCATGGATTTAAATGAGCATCTTGCTTTCCTGTGTGGGCATCATGAAGTGTGTAAAGTTCCCATTTCTCCCCAGCTGAGTCCTGGAGCAGCCAGTGTGGCTCTGGAGCCTGCATGAGTGAGAGTGGTTTTAATGCACTTTCTTCCCAGCTGAGACCATCATCTCCTGCCTCAAGGGCTTCCATGAGGGTCTGACAGCTGGGCATCAGCTGGGATGACTTGGACCCTAAATGTGTCTCTTGTGCTAGTGGCTGCCAGGAGGATGGCAAAGAGACATGCCAAGGGCGGCCCTGGGCTCTTGGCTTCCTCTTGCCAGGGCATGTTTTCCCTCCCAAGCCTGGGAAGTGTCATCAGTGTCGAGATCATTTCACTGTTACCTTTATAAATCTGCCACTAAAACACACAACTCAGAAGTCCTTTAAAAATGGTGAGAGACTCTGCAGCAGTCACTTGATTTCTAGGCTAGTTGGAGGTGTGCACAGAGGCACACACACAGACAGACACCTGCTATATCATTGGGCAGTGCAGGGCTACTTTTTCATTACTATCTCTGCCCCCCATCCCTGTGTTTGATGCCCTGAGAAAGGCAATTACCCAGTTGACTTTCCTCAAAGAATACCTGCAGGCTCAGGAAACACTTCACCAAACGGGCGGTGTCTGATGTCTAATAACATCCTCAATCTTGCTTTATAGATGTAGCTGCAAATGAAATGGTTTTTTCATGAAAAAAAATCCCTGTCTTCTTTGAATGTCAAGTGTAGCTTCTGTATTTATTTGGTCACCCTGTGTGTTGTAAGTGATGTATTTTTTGTGGTTAAAAAACAAAACAAGGAGCAGGGTGAAGGCTGGCATTTCTTATACCAGTGAGCATTGCTGCTTGCTGCAGCTGACACTCATCCCTGGTGTCTCCTGCTTGCCTTTGCCATTGAGGAAATCCAATCTGCTGCCATGTCATTGTTACAATAATCTCCAGCTCCTGGACACCAGTCTGAGTATGACAGTCTCACAAAACCGATGTCACACTCACCTTGGGCAGGCTGTGTTCCCCTGGTGCATCTTCATTTCCACAGCTGTCGTGCTGGCTTCCAGTCACTGCAGCAGCTCGGGGCCAGGCAGCACAAGGAAGAGGAGCTGGATGTGCCACTCCTTCCAGCCTTGGCTTTTTCAGACCTAACTTCTCTTTCTTTTTGTTCCAGAGTAAAAATCTTTACTTGTGCTGGGGGTTACAGCCTCCTTCTGTGCTCTGACCTTGGCCATGTGTCATACACAGAATCTTTTTTGGGTATGTCCCCACAGCTCCTTTTCCCCTCTCTGCAAAATTCCAGCACCTCTTCCAACTCAGTCGGGTTTTTGAGAGCTTTCTGCTCTCAGTTTCAGGTTTTTCGCAGTTTTGCATCTTTCTATTTATTGATTTTGATTCTTCCAAGCAAGCCAGCATTCCGCAGTCCATTTTATTTAACAAAATGGTTCTCATGCATTTTTCAGTACCATTTCCCATGCATGGCCTATCATTCCTGAATTATCCACAAGGCCTTGGTTTCTTCCCATCTCTCCTCAGCTTTTATCATGAAGGTTTGCTCTCTTAGTGGTTCAGAAAAGGGTCAATTGGGATAAATGAAATTTATTTTAAAATATAGGTTCATGCAGCAATTTTTTTTCTCCGTCTTTTATATGCTGAATGCATTGTTGGTTTATGAACCTTTCTAAATAGCAGTCATACCTTTTCAGAAAGACAAAGAATAATTCAGGGTAATTCAGCCCAGCACTGTTGCTCTCTCTCCCAGCTGAGGTCTAATTCAGCAAGTGCTGCCAGGGAGGAGAGATGCTCATTAAAAGCCTCTCAGCTGTCAGTCAGGCGGCCAGAGGCAGCCTGCTCCACTTTATGTCCAGAAGAAATAGCTCACAGAGGACTCTTCTTGCTCAGGGATCACAACTGAGACCCCGTGGCCTGCTGGATGGGGTGTGTGGGCATGTGGATATTTCATCTCCTTGTCCTTGGTGCAATGCAGTTGAGGCTGTGCTGCCCCAGGGGCTGGCAGGGCTGAGGTGGGATGCTGAGGGGGGATGCTCCTCAGGCATGCCATTGCACTGGGCAGGCTTGAGGTGCTGCAAAAAGGGGCTTCTGCTGGGGTTCTGCTCTGCCCTGCAGAAATGCAGCCCTTTTGCATTAATTTGGTGCTTTCCTCTCCCCTGAGATCAGGGCTGAGAAATGCAAAGGCCTGTGAAAATAAGGAGCAAAAGATGAGAAAATTATTCTCATGGCTTTCAGAGGCAACTGTGCTGGAGTGGTGAGTGCTGTTAGCCTAACAGAGTGGGCATTTCATTTGAGATTTTAGACAAAACTGGAGCAGATTCTTTCACCATATGAAGCCTTTATCTCTGCCTATCCACACTTGGATTTGGACCCTCCAGAAAATTATTTCTCAACCCATGGCCAGAGCCCTCAGGCAAGGGAAAATGTCTATGGATCACTAGGATTTTAAAAACAAACCCAAACTACACACATTCACATCATCCCTTATACATCCACACTAGCAAACAATAACCAAGTTTTCCAAGTTTAGTCTAATTTTTATTGGTTTTTACACTAAAATAATTATAGAAATTAAATTTAAAATTACAGAAATTCTATCTGAGGTGGTAATTTTTTTTAAAGGTTTATGCATCTTTCTGGTTCAAGCCCATTCTAACTGAGAAGTCCTGGTCTACAAATCCATCCTCTGCTCAAATCTGCATGAACACATTCAGTGATTATATCTGATTATGTAAGTTGAAGAAAACAGTGGTGGTACACAGCAGTGTAAATAGCAGCAAACATGCATTAAAACCTAGTCTCTCATTAACATCTGGCTGGATGGTGCCAATTTGTTTCTGGCTTTGGTTTGTTTTTTAATCAAGTTTCACATCCAGGGGCCAAGGCAGGGATTGCATTAGGTGGAACACGTGGGTGGGTTTGGAAAGGGCTTCCCTTTTCCCTGGCTTTCCAGTCTCTGCTGTTTGCTTTCTGCAGGTGTCAGAGCGATGGAGCCCAGTTTGCATGAGTGCCCATGAAAAGCCCACTTGAAGTGTGCACGCTCGAGCGCTGCCATACAGCAGAAGTGCTGGGCTGAGATGGCAAAGCTCTACCAGAGCCTCGAGCTTAAACCTATTGAGGGACAAAAATTCTTCATCCACCACTGCTGTGACTATTTCTCTTCAGTCTGTGTTCTGCAATTACTACATTTAAAAGGGACACTGCTTGACATAGTGGGGGTTCAAGTTCATTGGGAAATTTTTCTAGAGCCCAGGCACACAGGCAAGTGAATGAGGTTTTGACTGTGCCTGAAGTAGCAGGTGCTATTATTTCAAGTGAATGTAATAAAAAGATTTCATTTTGGCTCTGCACAGAGACAACAGAGACTGCAGTACCACCATTTTTCTAAGGCTGAAGCTTTGAGAGAAACCCCTCAGGTTTTATCCAGCAGAACAAAATTTTTATTATCAACCCAGAGCTCTTCCCCTGATCACAAAATTTGCATTCTTATGGATAGTGAGAAAAAACCACAAAGCTGTCTGATACTATCCATGATGAACTCAGCTCTCTTTTTAACAGGCAGGTTGAAATACTTGTAGCAGACCCTTCACAGTCTATCTGACCTGTTAGGAAAGAAGAAAGATAATAAATTGGACAAGCACATTTGAATTACAAATAAATTAGAGGAAGCCACAATCAAGGTACTGACATTCGCTAAGTGAAAAAAAGAAAGCTTTTGTGCAGGTAAATTATCTACTGTGAATTATTTACTCAGCTCTGCTGTGAAGAGCTCTCAGGATGGGGCAGACAGAAGCAGATACTTTGTTTGCTGGTTCAGGCTTCTGGTCCTGAGAATCAATCTTTGACCATTAAAGAAACACTGCTGCCTCTTCAAGTGTAATTTATTCAATAAGATGCTTTTCTTTCTCTTTTTTTTCAAGATGAATGCTGCAGAGATTCTTGATTTTCATTTGCCTTTGTCTGGAGATGTGAAATAAGTATGCCATATCGACCATTTGATGCAAATTTCTCAATATATTAATGTAGTTTTTGGATATGGATTTGTGAAGGACTCTGCTGACTTTGAGACTACTGTTAAAAATGGAGATAAGCTTAAGCTGCTGAAGCTAATTTAACTGTATCTCTGTACAGCAGGTAGTATTAAAACTAATGGTATATGAGAGGAGGTGTTTGGTTTTTTTTTAGTTTGAGTGCTTTGTAACATTTGTGAAGAGCAGTGTTCCTTTGTTCCTGCAATAACTTGTATCTCACGAGGGTCTCATTTCCTATGCACAAGTAAAATGTTCCCCAAAGGCATGGGTGATCCCAGCCAGCCAAGGCAGCATCAGTCCTTCTGCAGCTTCCCAGCCAAGTCCGTCAAACCAGGAGCAGAGAGTGGTGGTTGGAGGGGTGAGGCACAATATGGGCTGGAATATCACCACCATGAAGGTGCTCCCTGGGACTCAGGCACGGGGAAAGTATGTTTTATACCTTCTGCATCTTTATCTTCCAACTTTATATACACTGCAGGTTGCCACTGGGTTATTTTTAGGTCATTTCAGGGATATATATTTCTGCAAGAGCTGTTTCTGGGACCTCTGCCAAATTGGAAACTGTAGTAACCCATAACTCCCCCACAAAAATGTTTACAGCTTCAGCCACTCTCTTTCTTGCTACTCCTCTCAGCCCCCAAGGAGCAGGCACATCACGTTGTAGGAAAAAAGAATGCAAAATAAATGTCCCCACAAGGCTGGGAAGAGCCAGGCACCCAGCAGAGCTGCAGCAGCACTTCCCTGCCCGGAGCAGGTGAGGGTTCCCCCATGCAGACACTGATGGGAGGCAGGGCTGGGGTATGACCTGGCTGCCCCTCAGGCTGCTCTGCTCGGTGCTCTGATGTGATGGACAGAGTGCCTGGGAGCTTTCACCAGGCTGTGAGAGGCTCTTTGTCTGATAAGCAGGCTCTGCAATGACTGCTGTAGCTCCAGATGTTGTGGCTTACAGGGTTTGGGAATTCCTTGTGTTAGAAATGTTGGCCTGGGTTTGGAGTTCTGGAATTTAATTTGGGAGAATCCTTCCAGTCATCAAAAATGCACCATGACCTGACCAGCACATCTGAGTCTCTCTGGGTTTGAATGTACTCACAAGGGTTTGTTGTGTATGGAAAACACAATGTGCCAGAGCATCTCAGGCCCTGCCAGGGCAGGGCAGAAGCATGGCCCAAAGCACAGAAATTAATTGAGCCTCTTGAAGTTCATTTGAAGGTCTTCAGGGCCTGAACCGTTCTGTACTTGGTGCAGTAGTGCACAGGGCTTTGAAATGTGGTCAAACTTAAAAAGCACAACTACTTGTCTCTCATAATCACTGGCAATGCTCTAGAACTGACAAAAAGTAACTAAATCCCTTTTCATGTTGCTATCTTTTCCCAGTTTGGGTGTCAGGATTGTGCTGTATGCATCTTAATCTTGTCTGCAAGACACATTACTGTCAGCATTATGAGGAGAATATTTTCACTGTAACACAGGCTTTTTTTTAATCACAGGAGTATGGATCAGTTAAATTCTGCTGTACATAATGGACCAATTTTCCACAAAAAAAGTCAGTAGAGGAAAAGAATTTAAATGCTAAATTAACCTACCAACAAAAGCAATGTTTTAGCCCAGTGCTTTCTTGATGTCCAGAACAGATTTTGCTAAGAGTAAGCTTTATAAGGAATCTGTGTCAAAGTAGATCTATTATCTGATAGATAAGTAATGGGCTTCATCAGTCATTTTTATCCATGGGAAGAGGGCAAAGGATGGAAGAGGAAAGTGATGGAAGAGGAAAGTGAGTCTGTTGGAAGGCTGTCCATTGGAAGCATTACCCAGACAGTGAGATTGCATGTCTCTATGCAGACTTGAAAAGACACAGATCATCAGATACCAGAGCATGCCTTTGAAAATGGGTCATAAACATTAGAGGAAAGGATGCAAGGACAAAGAGAGTACCACAGCATTGCACTACAGAGGTTATGTAAGTCTCTGTGTGTCTGTGTGTCTGTGTGTCTGTGCATGTGTGATAAACAAATCTGTCAAACAATGATATTGACTTAAATGATTGTTTATAGCAATATTGCTCAACACTTTTTCAACTCCCTTCTTGAAACACTGCTGGAAACTATATTAAAATACACTGTACAGTAGTGTAAAACACATGGGGAAGCTGAAGAGGCATGCAGCAGTGGGGCTGTGCCAGCTACTGTCTCTCCAAAGCAGTAGCTTAACCCATTTCCAAGTGCTGGAATTCAGCTGTCTGCTCCATCAGGTTGACAGAACTCACCTGGGATTGTCCATCAGCCAGTCCCATGGTATGGTCTAGAAATCAGTATGAGTTTGGGACTACAGGCAGTTTAGATGCTGTCACACTTTTCTTAGAAGGTGAGCTTGCTTAGGACACAATGCAGTTCAGCACATGAGCATCATATATATGAAGTGGTGCCTTCCAAATGGCAGTATTTGCACCCTGGCTGTCAGAATTGGGTGTCACATACCACCACCAGCTCCAAGGTGAAAAATGGTCTGTAAAGACAGCTTACCACAGTTTTTGGCTGATGCTCCCTCCTTTGTTCATCTCACACTCACTTGAAAAGGAGTTCAAATCAGTAGTTGACTTCAATAATATTTCTTGGGGGGGGGGAAAGTGAAGTAACTGGAATTTAAGAAGTTGATGAACTGTGGCAGCAGAGGGTTTCTAGAAGCTCTTTGTGTCTTACTGCCCATAAGAGGGCTTTATTCCTTCTATGACATTCCTTCTATGACTCAGGGGCATGAAATGGGAATCTGGTAAGAAAATAAGTGTGTTTGTTCATACTGCAGGAAGCTTGAAACTGAGATGGGCAAATAGCATGTGCAAAGTCCTAATGCTATGTGACATATCAGAATTGCATCACGCTCCAAACACAGCAGAAATTAAGCTGTTGGACAGTTTGAATTAACTGAAAATAGAGAGCATTTCTGAGCCATTTCCTTAGTGTTGTCTATATTAGAAATGTTGCTGTTCCCCTCCAAAATATGTAAGCAGATGTCTGGCTGGAAGGTAAATGAGCACTCAGGGCTCATCCTCCCCACTGAGGTAAAAAAGAAGCCCTGTGAAAGACCTCCCACATGCTCTGGGAATGCAGCCTCAAGCACCTGGGGTCTCAATGGCTAAAATATTTTTACATATTAGAGGGTGTATGGAGCCCACCAAACACATGTACACACATATTCCAAAATCCTCTATGTACTTGCTTCTGAACAGACCTTGACATTTATCATAATCTGCCAAAACCAGTATACACTTGAGGCTGGAAGATGGAATTGAGTATACTCTGACAAAGTCTGCTGTTGTACCAAACTGAGTGGGGTGGGGCACACTTCAGAAGGCAGAGCTCCCCTGAAGGAAGATCTGGATAAGGAGGGAGACTGGTCTAGCTACAAACTGATGAAGTTCAACTAAGACAAGTGTAAGGTCTTACACCTAGGAAAACATAATGCAGGACAGCAGCACAGACTGGGGTCTACCCAGCTGAGTGGGGCCAGCTCTGTGGAAAAGGGACCTGGGGGTCCCTGGTGGTCAACAAGCTCAGTATTAGTGAACTGTGTGTTTCTGCAGCAAAGAAAACCAAGAGGGTGCCAGGTTACATCAACAAGGACATCACACTGAGGTAAAAAGTCATTATTCCACTGTACTCAGACATTGTGCTGTGGATTAACACCAGACAGAGCCAAGGTCCATGCAGTTGCTTGGTCATTCCCCCACCAGTGAGACCAGGGAGAATATAGTAAGCATAAAGCTAGAAAGCTCATGGATTGAGATGAAAAGAGTTTAACAGAGAAAGCAAAGGCCATGCATGCAAGCCAAGCAAAACAAGGAACTAATTCACAGGGAGGTGTTCAGCCATTCCAGGAGATCAGAGCCCCATCACATGTAACAGTTACTTGGGAAGACAAATGCCAACACTCCAAATGCCCCTCCCTTCCTCCTTGTTTCCCCCCACTTTATATAATGAGCATGATATCACATGGTCTGGAATATCCCTTTGGTCAGCTGGGATCATTTGTCCAGCTGTGTTTCCTCCCAGTTTCCCATGCTCCCCAGCCCCTCACCAGCACGGCAGAACAAAAAAGCAGAAAAGGCCTTGGCTCTCTTCAAGCCCTGCTCAACAATAACAAAAATATCTCTGTATTATCAACTGTGTTTTCATCACAAATCCAAAACACAGCCCCATAGGAGCCACTGTGAAGAAAATTACTACAGGAAAAACTAGCGCAGCTTGGCAGACACACCTGGAATACTCAGTTCCATTTTAGTCCCCACAGTGCAAAGATGTGGACAGGCTGGAGAGGGTCCAGAAAAGCTGCCTCACATGTGATCCTGGATTAATGCACACTTGAGGCATTGCAAGTGATATTTTCCTATCAGGTCAGCTTAAGCACCACATTTAAAGCTACCGTGAGTATCATAGAGGGGTTACAGAGATACAGAAGAGCTTCAGACTATTATTATTATTTTTATTGGTTAGTGCAGTTGTCCAAGTTTCAAGAGGAAAGGCTGATGAAATTTATAGCTATATTAATAATCTTCATCATATCCTCTTTTGCAGATCCCTCTTGCATGTTCCCCTAAAACCCATGAGATCATCTGCTGCTTGTTAATGGAAAGCAGTTTATTTTGAAGGAGGAAGAACTGACAGATTTTTGTTCCCATGAACTGTATAAGAAATCTAACAAACCAAATGCAGATGGATCAATACAGGCTGTTCCTTATTTATCACCCTCTGTCTTCTTCACTTTATTTTTATGGCTATTAAAGATGCTATCATTGATATACAATTTTTGACTGTCTCTATATAATGTACACACTGGACAATGCTGCCATTGATATTCATGTAAAATGCTGGGGTATTGAATGGCCTAGGAAAATGCTGTAGCCTGTCTTTCATTTCCGCTGCATGAAATTTAGCCAGGGCTGGATCTCCACTGAGTAACATTTCTGTTACACTCCAGGAGGTGCAAGGGAGTTTGATCTTTGCTCTGAGTATTTCTGCACTCTCAAGTGTGCTTGAGTTTTCTTTTAGGTGGGACTTTAGCTGGGGAGTTCTTGGGCTCTCTGCTTCATTAAAGTCATTCCCTTTAGACTTTTGATCACCAAGAAAGAGCAGTGATTTAGTTCAGCCCTTTGATTATATTATTTCAACTAAAACTCACTACTCGCTCCAGATGAGGAGGAGTCACGCTCCAAACCATGACATTTTATCATGAGTAAGCAACTGGTGGGAGCTGAGTGAATCCGAAGCTGGCTGTGGCTTACCCCTGCCTGCACCGACTGACAGCATTGTGTCAGCTAATTTGGCTGTCAACAAGAGAATTAAACCTGCTCATGGAAGCATGGGTATCAGAGATTAAAGCCTCTACACTGCAGTTCTGATTGCAATTCTGGGCAACTGTTGTATTACACTAAATAGTTTAGTAGTTGCTCTGCCCTGGGTAACGGGAATTTGGTACTGAGGGTGGTATGTCATGTAGATTATTCCCCCTTCCTCACCACATGGTTTCTCCCCATGCTCTCCTTTCTACACCCCTGGTGGTCTGCCCCATGGATCCCCTCCCCTTGCCCCTCCCCAATGGCATCCCATTGGCCACGGTCCTCTTTCCCCGCCCCCTTTCTTTTTTTTTTTTTAAAGGTCCCCCTTTCCCCTTTTTTTTATCCCTGGGGGATAAAACCCCACTGCAGGTAAAGGTTCGGCCTCTTTTGCCACCTGGGCGGTCGCTGTGGCCAGCAGTGTCCCATCCCAAGCCAATGAACAGGATAAACTCATCCCCACGCGGCAGTGTCCCATCTCAAGCCAATGAACAGGATACTCATCCCCACATGGCAGTGTCCCATCCCAGGCCCATAAACAGGATACTCGTCCCCACATGGCAGTGTCCCATCCCAAGCCAATGAACAGGATACTCATCCCCACGTGGCAGTGTCCCATCCCAAGCCAATAAACAGGATAAACTCGTCCCCACACGGCAGTGTCCCATCCCAAGCCAATGAACAGGATACTCGTCCCCACACGGCAGTGTCCCATCCCAAGCCAATGAACAGGATAAACTCGTCCCCACATGGCAGTGTCCCATCCCAAGCCCATGAACAGGATACTCGTCCCCACATGGCAGTGTCCCATCCCAAGCCAATGAACAGGATACTCGTCCCCACGTGGTGGAAGAGCGCTCCTTGTCTTTTATCTTCAGGCCATGCAGGTCCTTGTGGGCTTGGGTTCCAGCTAACCAGATTGGACCCATACAAAGCCCAGAGAGCCACAGATTACTGCAGGCAACAAAGTCACCCACAAGCTAGTTTTAAGCGAGTCACCCTAAGACTGGCAGCAATCTGGAAGTGGGAAACCAAACTCAGCAATGACTGGTCACCCCACTGCTTTGGGAGATTTACAGCCTGCTATGTACTTTCAGTTTAGGATCTGAGATTGGACTGAAACTGGGCACGTGGAAAGCTTAATTTTCCAGGTAAATCGGCTCAACTCTTCTTAAAATAAAAGCAAAGAAGAACAATGCCCTTACATTCATCAAAAGCAGTTTGAACTGTGCTTCTGCAGCAAGATTCACTTCAGATGTCAGAATAAGAATGTGATGCAGGTCTGGCACTGGGTAACTAGTGCTGTGTAGCTGGGAAATCTGGTCTATTTAGGCAGCCTGTATTGATTGCAGCAATCTTTTCAATTCTTAGTAAGAAGAAAATTTATCCCTTTTCCCAGCTAAATCTGGGGTAAGCAGGTAGAAATCCAGGGCTAAAACCTTAAAATAGAAGGAAGCATTATTCTAGTGTCTCAATTTTCTAGAAACAAATGCTGTGGCATTTAAATTGGTGCATCTATCTCTAGCAACCCAGCACCTCTAATCAGTTTCTCACCTTTACATTTGAATGCAGTGAAGGCAGAGGTACTGCATTTACAATTATAGCAGATTACTTCATCCCTCTGAAAAGACTTTAAAAGATTAGAACACATAGATTATTTATTAACTCTTAGTGAATGTATTTCTAGAATGGGAACAACATATTGCATCAATGTCTAGTTCCACAGTTTAACTATTTTAATTAAGAGGGAAATGTATATTGCTGTAAGGAATTCAGCCCACATACCACTGTGCGAGGCTTCTTCCTGACTGTTTCCTTTTTAGTACAAAACTTTTGTTCCTTTAAACTCATGTTAACAACAGTGATCTTAACACTGGAATCTTCTGTGATAACTCATAAATAACAGTTCTGGCTGAAAAAAGGCTGTTCAGCCAAGCTATCCAAAACTGGCAACCCAACAGTTTACTTGACCCATTTTGATCATAAGCATCTGATTCACAGGTTGGCAGAGAGATTTGTGATGGAGTTGCACTGCCAGCTTAAGCCAAAGATTCATGCTGCCTAAATAACAAAAAACAAAACAAAACAAAAAAAAATAATAATCTTGTCTAAGTTCATGACAGCAACTGCAGTATATCCAGAATTGTTTTCCTTCCTTCTTGGTTTTTGTAGCAAGTCCCTCCCCTACTAAAGCCTTCAGTTGGTTCCTGGATTGTAAACCAGCATGCCTTAGAAGTGGTAAAAAACAGATGAGACAAGCATAAACATGGTGTTCCAGACCTCCAAACCAGGTGCCAGTCCAGATGAAATATAAAGATGTCCACAGCTAAGCAGAGTTTTCCAAGGAAGGCGGAGACAGATCACGACCCATCTGCTGTGAGTGGAATGCCAGCTCCTTCCAGCAAAGCTGGGGAACAAGAAAGAGGCAAACACAGCCCTGGATGCCTGCAGTAGCTGATCAGCCCTGGCACACTGCCGAGCCACAGCCTGGACTCTTCCATGGGAAAAAGCAGGGATCAAAGTCAGGAGACACAGAGAATTCACTGTGATTCACTTTGACAATGTGTTGTCCCAACAGGAAAACAAAACAACGTAATTTAGGTGCTGTCAGGACAAAATGTCACCTTTAAAGAAATGGAGATCTAATTATCAAGGTATCGTTTGGTATGGAACAATTCCCAGACATGGTGACGAATTAAACCCTTTCAAAGCCATGTAAACGTATTTTTCCTTTATCTCTAGTGCTCACAATTTTCACCTGGGCTAAATGGATCAAGCCTAATGATTGAACATTTAAAGACACACTATATAATGCTTCTAGGCTTGGTGTAAAGTGTTATTACATGCTAAGATGCTAAGGACTAGTTTCACCTCAATGTTCTGATTCATTAAACAACTGCACTTGTATGGTGCCATCCTTGAAAGATAAGGCATATCTGCAAAATGCAGCAAGAATTTGCAGGATTACACCTGTATGATTGGGATAATTTGAAAGGCACAAGACCTAAGAACCAGAAAGAAGGACCATCAAATTCATATTAGTCTATAACAACAGGACTTGTTCTGCTAAATAACTGAGCTGCTTTTTTAAGCTCTTCCACTTCACTTCTACAGTGGTGAACTCAAGAACAAAGTGGTTATCAGGAATCACCAAGGTGGTCTGAATAAGAACTGTCTGAAAGCCTGTTCAAATGGAGCATGACGCTTTGGTTCCAAAAATATATTCTTTGTTTTGTATTAAGAAGAAAGTACCATTTGGATATGCACTTTCACAATTCACTGAAATATTGTAAATGGAAGACCTTGTTCCAAAAATTTTCACCACCCAATTTTTTTTTCCTTTTTTCTGGACAAATATACTTTGCATATTTGGACAGGCAAACAAATTTGTGTGTACTTATTAAACCAAGTGCTAAACAATTCTATGGCTAATCTGTTGCTGGTTGCTACAAATAAAGGTAATTGTAACCTGAAAAATTACAGTTAATTACAGTTAAGAAAGGCAACTGTGGAACCTGGTTCTGCTTAGTTTAAATCCTCATCTTTCCTCTGGGCCAAATCCCAATATCCTTTTATGCAGTCTTTTGTTTCCTCAAACTTCCTTTATCTTCTAGCTTAAATTCAGTGCATACACTATAACAGCTGCTGAGGTGTAGTTATGGGGCATAGTGGGAAAGGAACTCTGAGCTAGCAGTAATTTGCATGTTTCATTAACTAGATAATCAGGACACTTGGGCAAGTTTTTTTTTCCCAAGGAAGCATTCTTCACCTGGATATGTGCCATCTCTAAACCCAGAAACTTCTGGTGGAAATGGATGTCACTCCTGAGTCCAGAATGAAAACTTCTGCCTGAAAGCAGACAGCGAGGCACGTTCTCCTCCCGCCAGGACTAAGGGCTGAGCAGGTTTTTGCAGCTGTATCTTATCCCTTCAAATGGAGCCTCTTGCCACCAGCCTCTTCCAAGGTGGAGTTATGTCCACTTCTCCCGCCCCTGTACACATGGAAGTGGTTAATTTCCTGGGAGAGCTGCTCTGGCACAGTGACCATTACACAAGCCTACAAATATAATACTTGGCAAGCGGGTTCCAGTTGGAACTGGGTACTTCAGGGATGTGAACACAAATCTCTCATGGTCCAGATGTCAGCACTGGACTTGTGGCTGCTGGTGCATGTCCTGTTTTGGGACACCGTTCCAACTCCCTCCCCTTTCTAGCAACCAGGAGAGGCTCAGGCTCTCTTGCACAACCAGCCCCACATGCAAATTCCTCCCCTCCCAAATTCAGAGCTGAAGCCCAGGCTAAAGCATTCTTATTCCTGATAAGACAACAGCAGATTAAATGGGATGAACTGATCGGCTGTACTTCTTGTAAAGTTATCCCCAGAGATAAATGCACAATGTTGTTATGGAGGCTGTGGTGGTGTCTGCAGCGTAACTAAGGCTGACAGACTGCTTGCATGTGGGTGGCTGTCTCCTTTCCAGCTGTGACCAGCTGAATTATATCACCTGTCCCACTTGATATATTAGGATATGCTCAAACTCAAGATGCATGTTGCTGCAATAAGGAAATTAATGTCCACCACTGGAGGCAATTAATAATGATTAGGAGCAAACCAGCAGGGTTAAATCTGTGCATTTAACAAAGTGTTCATACAGCTTTTTATACTATACTTCAACCACTGGGTTCTCTCAAATTTCTGCTCCACTTTGGGGGGGGCTAGGACAACCTTATCTTAATTAATGTGTAAACTTAGTTGAAATGTCAAAGTTGTTTCAATAAGACATGTTTATTCATTACTCAATCCCAGCTTCAGCCCCAGTAGAAGAAAGCATCAAACACACCCAAGTGAAAAGGTGTGCACAAAAAACCCATAAACATTCATCTCTATGTCCATTTTCATTCAGAACAGCACAGCTCTAGGCATTTGTGTTTGAAGTCACTGCATCTCTTTGATTTCTGGACTCCTCAGCTAGCACACTAAAAAGCGACAGCAAACTGACACATGGAAAATTTGCAATGCTCAGTTTAGAGCAGCTCCTTAATTACCATAGAAAATGGTGAGTGATTGGTTAATAATTTCCCTTTTGTGGCCAAAATATGATTTCAGATATGAATATTGGGCATCTAATAGGAACAGGATGCTCTTGCATATTTCAAAGCTCCGGATACAGGAAGCCTTGTGGTGTTCAGTGCTTTGTGGACCTCTGTAAGAAGCCACTCAGTATTGCCAACTTAGGTACTGCAAAACTGTTGTGGTTTCTTAACATGTAAGAATTTCCTCTTGTGCAGTTTTAATAATAGTAAGATTCCTTAATATTCCTGAAATTTAGAGCATACACATAGAGTCACAATTCTTTAATTCTGCCTTTTGATTTTTTATTGACTTTTTGACATTTTCCCACCATCTTTTGAAACTGCAAGGACTTAAATCTTGATAGGGCAGGCAGGGAGGGGAGGCAAGAAGCTACAAGCTAAAGAATTCTGCAAAAATTTAAGAAAAACATCATGATTGCAATAAAGTAGGGAGAATATGCAATGGGGTGCATGATGACAGGTAAAGTACTTAACTTCAAAATCTACCTCAAGTCAACTTTACTTCTTTGTAGTATTAGGCAAGCGTTTTCATCAACACTGAGGGGCAAAGATCATAGATGTCACCAAACCAATGAGCCACCCTTGGCAGTAAGGGTGGGAATAAGGATGATGAAGGAGAACCACATTTTAAAAAATACTCCTATTCACATTTTCCATGTTACCTATATCTTTCCAAGTTTTTTATATAATAGATAAAAAAGACTCTAGATAGACTTTATCTATCTGTAATAGATAAAAAAGACTCTACTCCTTTTTTATTCCTGTGGACTATGGCTAGGTGATTTGTAGTCTCCCAAATAGTTTGCCTTCAGCCATTTACTCTGGCTCAGTATAAATGCTATGCAGAAACTCCTCAGAATAAAACTTTGTACATTCAGTACTGATATGCCTCACAAGTGCTGCAAGTTCTTCAGGTGTACACTGTCCAAATTAGGTTCTGCATGTGAATGAAAATACAGAAAGTGTTTTGCTACTAGTAGATAAGAAGTCGTACATTTGCTCATCTGGAAGTATAAGAAAAGATTTTTACTGAAGTTAAAAGTGATGCACCGTACCATCAACTGCAGCCCAGTTGATAAAAAGGACTCTGGGGCAGTTAAAAAAAAGGACTCTGTTAGGAAAGCCCCTTTGAAACTGAAATATCAGATTTTGGGGGATGTTTCGTGCACTTTGTTTTCATAGTGGATCAGCACACTGTCATTTAACTTGCATTCAGTCCCAAATACAGAATTGTCAGACGTTTTTCACTTGTCAGAAAAAATCTATTTCTTTGGTTTTTATGATGATGAGCAAAAGAAGCTGTACAAAATACATTTCACTGAAAATAATAAAATAGTCAGGAAGGAGAAAGAGCCTGTCAGATTACTTGAAACATATCCATTTCTGGAATAGTAATACAGAAACTGAGGTAAAAATAGAAGGGGAGACCAATAGGCCAGGCTGAATGAGCTAGGCAGAGACAGCAGAAGTGCTCAGCAGACACGACACTGCTCTCATCAACCTGGCCCAGAAGGAGTATTTGCTATTAGATGTAGACTCCTGCATAAAACATGGTGGTAATGATTACTCTGAACTGGCTCCTTCTTGTGAAGAGAGAATTGCACTGACAAGAAAAATGGGGCTATAAATATTATTTCAAGACCAGGAAGAGAGACCTTGAAGGGATGAGATACAGACCTAAGATATTTCCTCTCCTGTGGCAGGGAGGACTGTCATGAAGGTTTCCACATCCAAATTGTTGTTGACTGCACGGAGAAGTGATGATCTTTAATGACTACAGTGATATTTATTGAAGGAGAAATCTACTCTGTGCAGTGTGCCATTTCTGAAGAAAGTAACTGATGACAGATAGGAGCTGGGAAAAAAAATAAGGAAAGAAAGACATCTTTCAACTGCATGAAAGGAATTCTTGAATTGATTCAAGTAATTCTACCTAATTATCTGTAAATCTAGGTTCCCTTGCTGACATACAGGGCAAACCAAACAAGAAATGTTGTATAAATTTTAAAATCTGGTTCCATGATAATAATGATAATAAAAATAAAAATTAATTTAGAACTTCTGAAGGCCAATTGTTTTCAAGGTAGACCTGTTTTTTTGTGACAGCTATCACCATAAATCCATGGGTTATCTGCTTTGTCCTGAGAATTGTATTCTTCATTTGCTGAATTAGACTTCAGTGTACAAATGAGAACATAGGTAAACATAGTAGGTTTCTATGAAAGTTAATTTTCTCTGCTATTATTATTTTGACTTAGTTGGCTTTCAACAATTATTTATGCAGACCTATCTCTCTAACCTAATCAGTTTCAAGACATTTTTCTGCAGTACTCAACCTTGGGTGGCAAAAGAAAAGCTATTATTTTGAATGCTGCTTTATTGGACAACAACCACAAGCGTATAGGGAATAATTGCTTAATCTTGTTGTTGGTTTTAAGATATGAACTGTAGCAGGCTGGACTGGACCAAAGAAAGCAGCTGACATCTGTTCACAGGTCCTCAGGCTACGTTTGCTTGATCTTTCTTTATCACAGTGCCTTGATCTAAGAACAAGGAGTGCTGTGTGCAGCTGGAGGATGGAAACACTGTGATGTTTTTTACTTTGTTCATTGATCTGAGCACTGCTGTACACAGATCTGAAGGGTTCCGGTGTGTTTCACAAATCCCACTGAAATCTACTCTCATTTATTCTCTTATTTGGCTATTTATTGTTACCCTTTTTATCCCCAAGGGCCTGGACATGACATATGGGTTCCCACTAGCATTTTTCAAACACTGTGTCTCTGTGGCTGGGTTAATAAAGAGATGGTCAGCTAGTAGCCTGCTTTTAGATTATTTTTTTCTTTCTAAAAATAAAGTTGTGCCTGATGTTTATTTATAAAGCTGGTAGAACAGACTGAGAGTAATTCCAGTTTCTGCAAGTGGAAATTGGAATGCATTATTACTGGGCACTAAATGTTCGGATGCTTTTCTGAGATCCTTAAATCTATTTCATTTCCATGTTGACAGAGATATTAGACAGCTGTTGGAAAATCTGTCCCTTCTTTCAGTGCTACAACAAGAAAGCTTTCCATTTAACTGCCAGGGTTCAATAAAGCTCTTTAATGTACTAATCAGTGTTGAGTGAAGTGTAGGAGAGAATAAGAAAGAATTCTTTCACTTCAATTTTTGTGTGAAATTTTGTCAGCTTTTTCAGCCTACCAGTGTCACTCCTGGCCATGTTCATGGTGGCCTGGAGGGCTGAAGCACATTTTCTGGTTGGTTTCCCAAGAGCTAGGAAGCAGTGTGTCTGTTGGTGGCAGATGTAGCAAGGTCAGTGAGAGGTTTTGCTTTCTGCAGGCTCTCCAGGATGGAGAGGGAAAGTCTCCCCACTCTGCCCTCGGGGAGGAAAGGGCGATCCGACCTTCTTCCTTCCAGACACATTTTGGGGACTGAGCAACTACAGTGCAGGCTTTTTTCTCAAAGTGATTTGAAGTCTTGTGCTTTTCCATGGTGTGAACAGCATCCTAGAAGAGATTGCCTTGTGGCCATCTCCTCTCTCAGTTGCAATCAAGCGACATCACTATGGAAACCACTTGCATGGAAGAATAACATTAGGGAAGGCAGTCTGTGTTGTTAGCTCTCTTTGATGCAATATGTATCTTAGTCTTTTCTCCCAAAAGTAGAATTAGTGTCTGGCTCTGTTCTTTATGGGAGTTCTTCCATCCCAGCTGTTTTGCTTCCCTACTTCCCCAGGCCATTCTTTCCTGACACCTGATTTTTCTTTCTCCTCAGTGTGCTCTCTGAGAGCATCACTCCTTGGGCATTTCACACCACCAGTTCTGCTCTCCCTTTCTGCTCCCACCCTCTCCAGCCTCCAAGCTCTGTTGACAAGATCCAGGCACACTGATGGCTTTGACCTTAAAAAAAAACAGCCCTCCTCTCCTTTTCTTCTTCTTCTTCTTATGGCAGAGGAGGATGAGCAGGTGAGGCATCTCAGTGATGTCCTCTGCCTTCTTCCAAGCGTCTTCATTGCAACTTTATGGCTGTCTGAAGAAAACAGTATCCAGGTGACTACGAGAGTAGCTGCAGAGAAGGATCTGCCTTCATCTGAGCTCTGAGGCCAGCTTTTTTGCAAGGAACTGTGGAGGCAAATGCAGTTCCTGCCTCCCAGTGCATGGAGCTGTTGTAGGGAAGTGCTATTGCAGGTATACACCTGTCTGTCACAGAACATTGCTAAGATAGTTTCCTATGAGACACAGCTCTGATGTAGCATTCAGCAGGCCAGTACCTTAGAGGAGGGCATTTTCTCTCTCTTCAATTACCAGTTGATGCTTAAGGGTTTTTTTGCTTTTTCACATTCCTCATATAAAAAGTTTTTTGAAAGTAGAGTTTTTTACACTTCTCAGTGGCCTACTTTAGATATAATAGTCTATTGTATGTGCTTTTAGGTACTTTAACAATGCAGCCCCCTTGCTTTCCTGGAAAATAAGCAATTACTCAGAAATACATGGCTGAAAAAATATGTCATTGGTGGTGACTACTGAGAAGTAGAGGACTAACTGACTGACTGACTGACTGACTGCCTGGGTTCTCTCCCAACCTTCAGGCCTCAGCAACCCATGACATAGATCCAAGACTCTGTAAAGCTCTATGTCTCTGGTTAGTTATTTGTAAACTATAGATCTTTTTCTTAAGAAATGAGTAAGAGGGTGTGCAGCTCCAGACTCCATGTGTAGATCAGTGTGAAATATTATTGTAACTCCAAAGTGTTAAATGCTGTCCCTTTTTATGGCATGTGATTTCATAAGTTCAAAAAGAATGTATAAATGTATTTTATAATAATTTTCCAGTGGGGTGTTTGGCCCTCAAAAGAGTAATCTAAACCAGCATGCAAGAAGAAATAAATATTTTCTGCTGGTGTAGGCAGTAAGCACATGAACACTCTGGCATGGGTGTAAATGCTGTGCAATTGTTTGCTATTAAAGTTTTAAAATCAATTTTCCGATAGCCTTAAATACTTGGGTAAAACCTTATAATAGTTTGGGCAATCATTTTATCTTTTATAACATAATGGGAATTCAGGCGCATGGTTATGCTAAAATCTTTCCCGCTTGCATACCTCTTACACAGATTACAAAGAGAATGTGTTATAGACAATAAAATCTAGGGGGGGAGACTTGTCATCCCTTTTCTCTAATGCCATTAAGCACAGAGACAGTGACGCTGGCCATTGCTTTGTAAAGGAAAAACAACAAGTTTACAGTTCCTCATTTCCCATGGCAAACAGATTGCTTATTTTAATTTTGAAAATAAAACGATGGAGGCGATGTGGGTCTGTAAATAAGAGTGTGCATCTCAATTTTCTGCAAATGCTTAAGTGGTTTACATCTGTTTCCTCCCAGTTGTATTTCTCAAACATGAATTTCCATTTTAAAAAGAGTCATAAAATCACTACTGTTTCTCTGTGGATCTATTAGCAATAAAATAGCCTACAGAGGTTTGCACAGCCATGGAAAATGTACAGTGATAATAGGCTGTCCTGCTGTTACATGGCTTATGCAAACTTTACATTTATCACTGCGGAACCATCTATCCGCAGGGTTGGAGTACAGCAAACAACTGAATAAAAAAGACCAAAAGAAGGAAGATGATACAGGAAGCTCTATATACACATCATTAATCAGACATGATGAATTCCCAAACTTGAATATATGTTTTCTCAGAGCCAACCAAGAGAAAAAAAATGCTGATCACAACATGAAATGTAAAACTTTACATAAAATTAATCTCCTGCAAACTCATTCTGCATTAAAGGACAGAGAGACAAAGAGAAAGAGAGAGGGGGGAGCATTCATTATCATATCTGCCTGTTAACTTTCATTTGTAGCACTCCTGCTATCCAAAGACTAGCATCTCATGGAAAAAAAATCTTGCAGGCTGATAGTAGAGCCATTCCACAATTAGCAGAAGTCAAAGCATCAGGAGTGTGAAAAGGCAGGAGCTGCAGCCAGGCCCAGAAGGATCTCTAAGCCACCCACCAAGATCAGAACAGCACTTTCCATTAGCCAGCCATGAAGCCAGTGCTGTCTCAGTTTGACATCTGCAGCAGAATAGGGATTTACAGCCAGTTTAACTTCAGCAGAAGGTTGCCCCTGGTCACCTAAGTTCAAAAAAAAAAAAGCTAGAACTGGCAACACCAGAATTATAAGTGGAGGTTTTCAGAGATTTGCCACCAGAGAACAGAAGCTTCACACTCTTCTAATTTCTGCTTGGCCCTGGGTGGGCTGCAGCTGGAAGTCCTTGACAATCCCTGGCATCCTGGCCACAGTGTCCATTTGCTAGCTGTGCCTGCAGGGGTCACCAAGGAGGGTGGCTGGGGAAATTCTGTTTTCCAGTTTGTGACTGGTTAGCATCTTCCACAGGAGCAGTGGGCTGCAGCTCCTGCAGGAGAGGAACACATAGATTAATCTCTCACCAGAAAGCTTCACTGGGCTGTTCCTTGTTTGCTTCAGTCTAAAATAAATATTTATCAGGATGAAAGCACCTGGCTGTTCTTTATAGATGGCAGAAAGCAACAGTAATATTATTGGATGCTTATTAGCTAAAGGGTAATTACAATCAGAGGAGGAAAAGGGGAAGAGGAGACAAATAAAAGGGGTAGAAATGTGGTTTCTAGAGGAGTCAGGAAGACTGGTGAGAAATAAAGCCACTCCCCACTTGGATGGATTCCTGCCACTGTATGAGCTGCTATCTTCACAGCATGAAAGTCAGAAAAGCACCCAGTCCAGGCACAGAACATTAATCTGGTTGCCTAAAGAGAGTAAAAAGGTGAATGAAGAGAAATGATTCCTCAAGAGAAATGTAAGATATATATGAGCTCAGAAAGAGCAATGACTTTTTGTACATTACTTTGGAGTCAAAAGCAAATTGACAAAAGTTCTTTTTTGAAGGTCTATGTGCCAGCTTTTGTATAAATGCATCATCTTTTTCTTTCATCATGAGAAGAATGACAGCAGCTTTTATCACTTGTAAGCATCATGCTGGAAAACATGGAACAGATCTACTGCTGTGGAGTCATAGTTTCAAGAAAGTACCTCTGTGGATAAATTTGGTACTATAAGACCTTTTCAGTGCTTTGGTGGTTTTAGCTGAATGTCAGCATGGTTGGAAACTTCAGTTTTGTGAGTAGGAACTTGGCTGTTGACTCTTTTAGGAGAGATGAGTACATCTCAGTGATAATAAAATACTTCCATATTTCAAGACCAGCAAAATATCCTCAATCAAACAATTCCATCACACAGGAAGAAGCTACTTTTCTCTGCCCTGTCAGATGATACACTGGCATTTTTTGTGTGGCTTTAAATATCTTGAAGGTTTGTTTCTTCAGCTAACTCTTCTGTTGGGGTCAATGCACAGTGTGGTTGCTTGGTTATCTCTGGGTATAATTATTGCCCAGTGATTTTTAGAGGCAGAGTTACTGAGTGCTACAGTGCTGTGGCAGTCCTGACAGTCTGCAGTCCTCGTCTCCTCCTGGAGATGACCTTCCTGGGAGGATATTTTTGTTCTGGTGAAGAAGCTTTGACACTTGAAATTATTATAGGAGAATCCTTTCTAAGGCTGGTAACCAAAAAAGGCAGACCTAAAGAGCAAAGCAGGGACTGATACACTGAGTCAAGAAAACAGTGCTTGCATGACATCTGTCATCAGAGCATCAACAATGCACAGGACCGTGTTGTTTCTCAGTACCTGCCAGTTTTTCATCTTGGACAAAGAGTTATGAGCAAGAGTTTAGCAAACACTTAGGGAGCACAGGAATGCTTTTCAGGTGAAAAAGCAGGGTTGTGGTCTTGGGCAACAGGATTTTCACCATTGGCTGGCTTAAGATTCCATACTTGACTGTCATTAAGGCTCACATACTTTGTTAACATGAGTGTTACAGTTAAATTCCAATTCAGTTTTCAGTAATAACCCCTTTCCTGTCTAACAACCCTCCACAGTTTCAGCTGGGTGAAAGACTGCACTCATAACATTCTGAGCTTTTCTGTGCATGGGCAGATCTCCACAGCCCAGTCCAGATGTGGCTGCAACTTACATGTGGGCAAAATGATTCACAGTTTGCCAGGGCCTGTGGATTCCTCGATGGGGAAGAGTCCCATGTGCCAGGAGGCACATCCCAAGAGTCCATGGATGCCATGCAAGAGGCAGAAAGAAGGGGAGAGATGAGCTGTAGGAAGCCCTAGTTCATGACAATTGGCTTTATTCTCTTTATAACTAGGCTTAAATGCTGATCTCACACTCTGAAGAGAACAGAAAAAGGGCCAGGATAAAAGATAGATGTCTAGGGTCTGTTAAGCAGCATGAACTTTGGAAAACAGAGGAGGTGTGTGCAGTGTCTGTGGCTGAGACTGAGGCCTGCAGATTTATCCATGTGAAGAGAATCTCAGCCAAAGAATGCCCTGATTGTTTTAACGTGACTGGAGCTGACAGGGGCAGTTCACCTCCTGGGCCCAGGTGACTCAGGTAAAGACCTGTCTGAGCTCTTAAGATGGCCCTGGCTGCAGAATGGCCCATGGAGAGTCACTCTCCACCACAGTGGTGAGGAGGAGCTGGTGGGTGCACATGGCACATGGAGGATCACCACTCAGAGACATGAGATATTCAACAGGTGACCAGGCCCTGAAATCAAATAATTTCTAAAGAGCATCTTTTTTTTTTTTTTTTTTCCTGTTTTTATCTGTTCCAGCTTTCAGGCTCAAGACTGGCAGCCTGATTTGTTGCTCAAATCTTCTTTTTAAGGCCATCTCATAGCAAACCTTTGGAAGGCCTGCAGAAGAGAGGAAAATCCTGGCATAAGCACCTTCTTTAGAGTAATTTAAAACAGTGAAAATATGTTACTGCTGCTCAACCTAGTTAAAACCCCAAAACTCAATGAACTCCTGCAGCTTCTACTGACAGCAGCTCCCTAACATCATCACTGATATGAACCTTAGGACAACACTCTCTTTGTTGATGGCACCCCATAAATAATATTCCTACTCATTACTGAAACCTGAAAAAACTCCAAGGAGAGAAATGTCATGTGCCTGAATATAACAATATCTGAAAGCTAATGCTCCTATTTTTTTTCTCATACTGCACAGTATATTGAAAAGACCCAGTATATGCTGTGAGGATAGCTATAATTTCTTTTCTCCAGGAATCTTCACAGTTTCTAGACTTATTGAATGCCATAGAGGGAAGCAACAAGTTTAAAAAACAATTAGTAGGACATGTGGTGCTCATTCTTGGCTGAAACTGCACATTCTCATCTGCCTGAAAATACTCAGCAGTCGTTCATGAAAAATGTTTTTGAACTAATGAGCTATATTTGCATTCCCCTTAGAAAGGATTCAGAATTTTTCATCTACACTGTGCCATGAAAAATGGATGTGTTTTTCACAGAGGTAATTTGAACATAAACCACCGCATCAATGGGAAGACAACCTTTGCAGAAACTTTTTAACTTAGCGCATTCCATTTGTTTTCACTGGGGAAGGTCAAACTTATGTGAGAGATGTAAATTTCATGCACAAACCTAGGTGCTGATGAGATTTGTTTTTGTAGATAATCTGCAGCAGAGAAATTTTTCATAATGTCACCACAAAATAAATTAAAATGTTCATCTTCATATGGCTGGTTCCATTGCATTAAAATAAATGTTGCAAGCTCATTTAATTAGTATAGTTAGGAATGTCTCTTCCCTGCTTCACTGACTCTCCAAATCACAAGTTAATTTGTCAAAATCAGACCATTGTTTTTCCTTCATTCTTCATTACTGAAAAGACAGCCCCATTTAAATAAATGTTTATGCTACAGAGAGCAGAGCCGTGAACAACCCCAAATATTTTTCTAAGCACATGTTGGAAAAGTTTGGGCTGCAAAGAGCTGGAGCGTGCGTGTGCGTGCGTGTGTGTGTGTTGTTATTGGATATTTGACTTGCTGGAAAGGTACAAAATTGAGCAGTCTGCTGTAACTGATGATGTAGCACACACCATCTCTCATGCCAGCGGCTACATGCACTTGGAAGCAGTTTTCTTCTATGTTTTCAAAGACAAATGATGACAAAAGATACAATCTCTATAAATTACCCTAATCAAATCATTCTCTTCAAGAACTCTTGGTTAATCAATTAGTCAGTGCTCACAGTTCTTATGAATATCACTTCAGAGCCTCCCATAGCGTTGTTCTCCTCCAACAGCAAATATTTAGAGCATTTTATTAGAGAAAAAAAAAATAGAAACAAAGTCCAACAAATGAAACCAACAGCTTATACAGCAAATAGGCAGAGAACTTCTGCAACCATATGGAGTCCATTAACATAAAGTGAACTTTACAGGTATGACTGAGGTAGCAGTTACTTTGTTTGATTGGCTCAGTTGTTATTTATCCCAAGGTCTTTTTTGGAGGTCACCTGCCACAAATGAATGGAAAAGGCCAGCAGACCATCATCTGAGCCCCATACTAATGCTTTTTATACACTGCATGCCTCAGGCACAGCTTCTGTGGCACATACTGCAGTGCTATTCTTTAGCCTTCTCCAAGAAACTTTCAACTCGCACACAAAAGCTTTTACATCTCAGCACTATATTGCTTCTAACTGAGAGGATACAAAACAATAGAAGACTCCTGTGATTTTCCTTATCTGGTTTTTTGCTTTATCTGGAATTGGGTTCAGGTTTTTTCTGCTTTGGGGTAGGGATTCTTGCTGTTGACCTGTCTTCTCTAATTGCTTTGTGTGAGGTGTCTGGAAAAGGGCAAATCCTGATTCTCCCCTCTAGGTTCCTTGGCTTGGCAGCCTTTTAAAATGTCATTCAAAATCTGTATCTAATGTGAGCTTTATGACACTGTGAGGGGGAATCAACTCTATTTTCATTTTCAAGAGCTTCAGGATGAACCTTGTTTCATTAATAAATCATGTCATTAACAGGGAAATTTAATTGCAGAGATACTTCATGAATTCACAGTAAAAGCATGCTATATATTAGTGGTTGGCATATTGACTTCCAGACATAGAAACTCATGTGAACTGTGAAAAATTGACAAGTACAACTGCTAGGAAAACCCTTCCAAGATCACCAAAGCAGCTGAAGAGAGAGTGATACATTGAGACCACTTGTTCAAAGCAAGACAGGACCTGGGCTACATCTTTTAAGGAATGCCAGTGATGCCATTTTCTTACATGACCTCTACTTCACCTCCCTATTTCCATTTGTAGCAGACACAAGCATCCCAGAATAGGAAGAGCAGCTGTCATTAGGAGCTTTGGCTGGCCCGGGTTTCTTCAGGCCACAGGTCATGTCCCAAGGCTGGATCAGCTCTATAGCAGGACAGCTTTGCCCTGTGTCTGAGAGGAGAGACGGAAGAGGGTTCTGTCATGCCCTAGGGCTCAGGCATCTCTGTTCCCATAATGGACTTCTCTCTTTTGAGGCAGACTGGAGATCTCACTAGGAGCAGAGTGGTCTCAAAGTGACTCCTGTACCAGTCTGTCACTTTATGGAAGTGCTGCTCTGCTGGTTGCATCCCTTTCCCACTAGCTCCACAGAAATCCCCATGTGTATCCAACAATCCAAATGCCCTCTAAAACCTCATATGCACTTCCAGCAAGGGACTGTGAAGGAGAAATAAAGAACAATTCCCAGCTTTAGGGTAGGTTGGTGTCCATGAAATCCCTTGACTCTTGAGGTTAGACAGAGAGGAAGACAAAAAGCTATTTTAGCAGTTTGCCCCATACACCCATGACATCAGGAATAGGGGCCTTACATCTTCCCCCTGCCCCATGGAGAGTAGACATACCCTTTGGGGGGGATGAATCATTGGCAAGAGGTGACAAGGGGAACAGATGTGCCTTGGGATCCTGCCACTCTACCATTAGTTGCACAATAAGTTGTGAGGAATGTCCAGGTGGAGGAGACAAAAGCCTCCATGCCCTACTTGGGCCAGCTGAAGGCCACTTCCACTTCCTCAGTCCTCTGCAGGAGAGGCCTACAGGATGATCTGAAATTCCTTCCTTTTTCTCACACATAGCCATTTGATACATGACTCCTGTACCAGGTCAGCAGCAGCATGAGCCTAGGAGAATTCACTGTAAAAGAAAACAACAGTGGGTTTATTACTCTTTGACTGATTATTTTGTATAGGAAATTTTTTGAAAAGTACTGACCAAATGTGAATTCATGGGACCTGGTTCTCTTCAGCGAGTCAACTACTGTAGATTGATGAAATCAGTAGGTTCCAATTTGTATAAAAAGTTTCAGTCAAAGAAGACATACAAATCTCTACATTCAAATAGCTCTTATAGAGCTTGAGCACTGCCAACTCATGCCATTTCAGGTCTTTTCATTTAAGACTCTGATTTTGGAATCAAGATATTACTCAGGAATCAGCTTAAATCATTCCAACCCTCCCCTCCACCCCCAAATATCCAAAATAAAACTCTCCAGAAATAATCTTGTTGACTGCAGAAGAAAATATGAACTGAGTTCATCTTAAAAATGGAGAAACCAAAAGACAAAGTTAAAATTTCTAACAGTCATTTTTAGCAGTGATGCTGCCTTGTCTTGCTGTAACAAGAATCATGCCTGGAAAATGTGGGAGGCAAATTCCACCCACACACCAGGGCTGTGAGGCTGGACCTGAGTCCATTTAGGGTAATGAAATAAAATTTGAATGTAATAAGACTTTTCACAGGGGAAGATTCATTCACACGCTCATATCCAAAATGTCCTGTGCTTTTCCACCCACACAGAAGTTACAGATGGCATTTGTTCAACAGAAAGAAAATAGAAAGCATCTTCAATCAGGCAAACTAATCTGGTCCCTTCTTCTTCTCTTGGAAAGGAGCAAGCCAGAGAGCTTGGTTTTTGCTTCAGTGAGTGGATTGCATCAGAAACTCCAACAAGAACTTTCTGAAGAGAAAAAAGTTCCATGAGTCTTTTTTGTTGTCAGTGCCTTCAGGACTAAGCTATGCAAACAGATGCTGTATCACCATCCACAGACAGTGAAAGAGATGCAGTGGTTTCCTAAACAGACTTGTGCAATAAAAAATGACAGGAGGGAACACAAAGTATAACCCTGTGCTGCAGAAACCCATCTTGTCTTTTAAGAGCCTATATATGGTGATAACTCTCCTCTTGCTGTTATAAAAATTCTCAAAACAATCCAATAACAATTTGTCATGTTCAAAAATGTTGCAGATCAGAGAGGAGCAAGAAGGGTGTTTTCCCAGGGTTTTTAAAGTTTTTGCTAAGGCATCAGCCATGCTTCTCCTTTACATAGAGGTGTCTGTGTCCCAAGGACTGACAGTAGCTGTTCTGATCAGTGAATTTCTCTCTCTTTTTCAAGTTGCATCTGGAGATCCTGCTCTTTGAATATTTTCAAAGTGGAGGAACATACACCAGAATAGTGTGTTGTTCACAGGCATTCATGAAGAATTCATCAAGAGAACATTTGCAGAGATTTGTGCAGGCAAGACTGTGAAGAAATGTGATAAGCCTACAGGGTAGGTTACACTAGTATTTATATTATGAATTTAGTACTTGTATCAGCCTCTACAAAGATGCTGCAAACTTCTCTGAATCTGACTCTGTTACTGTTCATCACACCAATGTTGCTGCTGCCATTATATTCCTGTTTATTTGCTACGTGAGAGCCATCTCCTTTTGTGTGTGGAAAGCAGTGCTTCGTACCCAACACTGCCTCAACAAGAAAGCCAAGGCTGTACAAAAGGATCTTAGTAAACTGCTTCCCTAAGAAAACCTGAGTTAAGCTCCCAGTAATGAATACATTTATTAGGTAGACAGTAAAAAGTACTGGAGAGTTAAAAATAAATTCTGCGTTATTTAAACTTAATTTATGAGCAGGAAAATAAGCCCTCTCTTCTACTATTAATGTTTTTTATCTGGGCCATCAAATGTCACACCCTACTGATTTTGGATGTAAGGTCACTGGAAACAACATATCAGTGGTGTCAGCAATACAAATCAACTGAAATTCCCCTAAAAATAAAAATGTCAGGAGTAAAATAATAGGCAATAGTTATTTCATGGTATGAAAGGCTTGTAATATATCACGAGTTCACCTTCTTCTATCTTTATAATATATCACTTTGAACATTAAGTATACCTCCATTTCATATATTTTAAATATAGATCATGTATCTAGCTAAAAACAATACTCTCAGAGAAAAGTGCACCAAAATGATTGTTTAGGTTTGCATGCACTTTTTGAAATGTCTCCTAATTTATAGCAAATGATGAAGCAATAGCCTGGTCTATAAAAGGCAGTGTGGTGATCCAGCTGATGCTTTCTAAGAACATTTCTAAGAACATTTCTGTGTTAAAGGAATATGGAAATATAAAATTGATCTGGGCTAATGATTTTAGCAAGAAGTAGAAGAAGAGCCCTTCACTGTGCCTGACCCTTCATTCAGCCCATGAAGACAAGACCCTGACTAAACCAAGCATTGCAGGAAGCACTAACAAATGCCAGTAGAAAGGCAACAAGCAGAACATACTTATGAAAATGCCTCCTTTGAAGTTTCTGTGTAGATGAACACATCTGTGTATGTTAAATTGTCTTTGGTACAAGTGGGGATTTCCTTGGGCCATCTGCGACTGTTATTAAATGGCTACCAGAAAACAGGTTACTAATTTGGCTTGCATCACCATGCTGAATTATAACTAAACACACTTAACGTCACACTGCACTGCATGTGGCACTCATACAGAGAAAGAGGCACTATAAACCTGTGTTATATGGATGTAGCAACATGAATCTGCACACCCAGTTCAGATGCAGTTGGGTTTGTGATTAACAGCCTGCCAGTGCCTGGACCTTTTGTGTTTACATATAAAGAGGAAAAGACTGGGGACAGACTAGGTCAGCGCTGTCCCATCACTTACCTCTAACAAATCCATGGAGTTTCCAGGAATGCAAACCTCTCATGGTCCCTGAACACTCTTTTAGGGAGTTCAAGCCCTTGGTCCAGTGACCCTTGTAAGAGCAGGAGCCTGGAGCCCTGTACCCATCCCCAGCAGTACATCTTTCGAAGCTCACCCATTGCTACCCAATGAGCAGAGAGAGCATCTTCTTTCCCAGAGTGGGGCTATAGGCTGACTTATCCAGCTTCTCCCTGCTTTTGTCAAACTTGTGACTCCACTCCATTCTTCCCCTCTGATAGGTCTTTTGCCTGATTTGTGTGTCCTACTTCCATTTCATCTTGACTTCAAAAAAGATGAGGAAGTGCCTTCACTGACAGAACATAGCTACAGAATTTTGGGTCTCTGTTGTTCCCAGTTCAGCAGAGATGGGAAACAGCCCTACCACAGATTGCCCTGTGGCCACACAGAGGTAGTGCACGGCTATTTGAGGTGGCTTTTAAATAATTTTGTGTCAGCCAGAATCCTTTATTCCTCACAACACTCTTTGTATGTTTGGGTGATGTTTGTAACAGGTGTAGGATGTGAGTTATCACTGTTGCTGAGGTGACAGTCGGGATGGCAAAGAAAGGCAACAAGAAAAAGTTGTTCTTACAAGATATGGTGAGATGAAATCCTTTTAAGATGGGATGAACATCAGAAGATAAGGAGAAATTATCTTAAAATCTTTCATTTTGAAATGAGAAAGAAAATTCATAGGCCTGTGGGAGGGTTAGGTACTTAAAAAATGGGAAAAAAACCCCACACTGCAATTAGTATAAACACTTCCTGTAAAAAATACCTATGACTGTTGTTAGAAAACATTTTTGAGAGATTCTACTAGTGTGTGTCTCATAAAGCTTCCTCAGGGTCCTTTCCTAGACAGGCAGCCCACTCAACCATCATGTCCTTCGTGCAATAGCACCCCCTTTTCTGTTCAGGTTACAGTTGTGGGTGCCCAACGCTACGCAAATGCTTGACACGCAGATGTGTTGGTGGTGAAACATGAGGTGACAGCTCAGATAGGTGAAACCTGGTAAGCTGAGGATAAATCATATCAACCAGTCCCCACACGTGTTGTTCTTACAGGACTGATGCATCACCACACGACTGCACAAGCCCAAAGGTTTGTCACCTGGAAGAGTTGGGAAAGGGGAATGCAGCCTTGAAGGCGCGAGAGATGTCAGCAGGAAGGTGGCAGTTCATTTCTGCTGTAGATAAAGCCTATAAAACAGATGCTGTAATATTTTCTTAGAGAGTTTGGAAGCACTTTGGAAGTGATAAGAGAACTGCTTTCCTGCCTATGTTTTGTGAAAAATGTTACCACAGATACATGATTCCTGGGCAGCAGTTTTGCTATTCCTGCTAGCATTTTTCTGTTTTGAGTCAGCAGTTTTCTCTGACAAGAGATCTTGGATTTCACAGGAGTGGCACATTCTAGCTTGAACCAATAAGCTGTAGTCCCAAAAAGAGAGATCCTGAAAACACTTCTAATTTTTCATCATTCACACCACACAAGAATCAAGATACTGACTGTGATTAATTGTACAAATCATCCTTTTCATCCTCTGTAGCACTGCCAAAATATTGTCCTCAGCATGGAAGAAGTGATATATATCTGATGAACATAGCTTCACTGTGTTAGAAACTCTCTGCTGTTCCTTGTTATGATGGACTTCTCCATTTCTGACTTGGATTCTGGTTCTGCCTCTCTCCTGCATTAACCTGCTGTGATCTCATCAGGAAAGCTGATCCATGAAGCTGAGGTTATAGTGAATGTTACTTAACGTAATAGCTGGTCTGACAAGTTTTTAAATGTCTTTTAATATTTTCTCTCCTGTTGTGTTTTCATTCACAGCGTGCTAGTAGCAGCTGAGTAGCAGCAGCCACAGAGGTAGGAGTGAAACCTGTATTTTCCTTCTCTGAAGTATACAAACATATTTAAACTCCAGAGGAAACTGTGAGACAGTCTTGTTTACACTGCTCGACCTGCAAACAAATCCTTTCCCCATACTTTTAGCTGTAAGACATTTGAAAATCTATTTATGGCACAAAACCTGAAGTTACCCATGCTGGGAGAAAAAATCCTTTATTTATCTGCAGTGGATTCAAGAGCACTGCAGAAAGACAAGGTCCAAGCTGCTCCACAAATACCTATCAGCCTTGACCTGCAGAAACCAATCATAGGCCTATTGTGTTGTTTTGTGATACAAACCCAGTGCCTCTTCCCTGCAGAAAGTAAACTGAGATGACTCAACTGACTTCACTTGGTAATTCACTCAGCAATCTGATTAAAATGATTAATGGTCATTCTGGCTAGTGCTGGATTTAATTCAAGGTCACTGAAAAAAAAAAAAAAGATAAAAGGTCACTTTGCTGACCAACCTCTATTTAATAATCTATGGATTTTTGTTATTAAAGGAATTAATCTGTGCTTCCATACACAGCACATTAATTATTTACACATTTGATACACAATGACTTCATACAAAGATTAAGATTGAGTCCTAAATTGCTGACATGGGACACAGAGATTGAGTCCTATGATGAGCCTCATCTAGATTGACACAGCTGAATACAAGTTTAAAAATGCGACTTTAAATGTGCACTGAGCCTGCTACTGTATACAGCCAGACCAACTCACACCAAATGTTGCATGTACTGGGTAAACTGAAGTCCAAAAATAAATCTTGCCTTGAGAAAACACTTAGGTTTTGTCACACATTTATTGGAGTATATGTTTTCAGGAAGGTTTAGCCCACCGTCCTTCATTTTGAGATTTGAAGTGACAGATATTTGAAACAAATACTGATACAGCAATTTTATTCAGTCTCTGGAAGTTTGAGAGAAACCTTCTCAGCCTTAAGGCACTGAATTTCAGTCAGAAGTAATTTCTAATGTTGCTTCATCCTATTACTTGTAAATTCAATATAATTAGAGGCATATTCAGTTCATTACCAATTTGAGCTATTGTCCAGGGTTTTTTCAGTTTGTTGCTTTTTCAAAGCACTTTATTAAAAACTTGTTTTGCTGTCATATGTTTTAAAGGGAAATAATATCTCACAACTAATCATTTATTAAGATAATGCAAAAACACAATGCAGAAAAACAACAATATAACCTCACTAGAAACAGATGAAGAGTGAGAAATAACCTTTGCTTGGTTGCACATTAATATTTTGAACTTATATTTGAAATATGTATTAGCTGCATGTTCATCCCAGGAGTGATAAATACAACATTAGATTGAAAAACAATTATTTTCCTTGCTTTTGGGCATGCAGTACCTTATTACCTAGACTCACTATTGTTTCAAATAATGCATTCTAAATTTTCACATGCTTTGCACTTCTCATAAAAGCCTATAATGAGAGACAGGAAACCTGAGCAAAATGTGAAAGTCATTTCACTGTGTTATTATTTTGTTCCTTTCTTTCTGCTGCCTCACTAGGCCAATTCTCAGAAATGACACAGCAGAGACCAGAGGTTCCCATTTTTAGTGTTGGATGGCAGGTAAGAACAATCTGTCAAAACTGCAGACAGTGCCTGCCCATTACAGCATCCTTTGATGTTGAGGGGAGGTTCTAGATGGATTAGGGAGAAAAGAAGTTCATGTATTTTTCCTGGGATCCCACAACACCCACATTAAGAACCATGCTTGGAATCTGTATCTTCTGTGTCACAGGGCCTGGGGCTGTAGCAGGTTAGGTGCTGGGACACTACTGACAGGACTGTGCTTGGCACAGCCGTGCTGAAAAAAATGAGTGGGGATTGTTAATAAATCCCCAAAAGTAATGTTAAAAACAGCCTGATTCATGTTTACAACTCTGAAGGGATGATTTTGAAACACAGAGAGTTCTGCAAAGTTTGAGCACATAGGGGCAAAAGTATCCCCAAAAGCAATAGGTGGACCTTGGTGCAAGTTTTCCATGTTCCTACCAAGTCTTGTTGGATTTGTGCCAGCATCATGACAGCTTCTAACTGGAAACCCAAGGAGAGGAAAACCTCTCTGAGCTGCTCTGCGGTATAGCTCACACTCCTAATGGCACAGCAGCAGGTAAGAAACCCATCCTTAGAGCACTCTTGCAGACCCTCAGGTTTCCCAGCACATCTCTCAGCAGTGAGAGCCTAGCAATGGCTCATTCCTGCTCACTGTCTGGGGGATTTGTGTGCTATAAGTGCAGGTCAACAAGAGAAAAAAATGAGTCTTCCAGTAAACAACAATAAAGGGAAAGTCTCTGAAGTGCAGTCTCAGAAAGACAGTCTCCTAGGCAGTCTTTAACAGTATTAAATGACTATATGGTTATTATTTATTCATTTCACTCTTCCTACAGGCAGCATCCCTCAAAGACAAGTATTCACCTATATGTATGAAAGCTTTTTGTCTTTGTTTTTCATATGCTTTGTCCTTTGCTTATTTTCTTTACCATTCTACTTTTTTCCAGATGAACCCAGGCTAGTGCTCTGGAGAGCTAGATAAGAATGGCAGAATTTGATAACAAAGGGATGAAAACACAAAACCTGAAAAGATGTGAACACAGGGATGCTGATTTCAACCTGCACTGATTGTACATTTTGGACAAACAGTAGCATACAGAGGACTTGTACTGAAGGTTTGGGATTTTCAAATGCCCTTAGCTGCCCAAAACTCACTGACTTTTGACTACAGTTTTTGCTGTTTAGTATTTTATAGGGATGTAAATATCCAGCAGATATATACATGACTTCCAGTCCAAAATAGGGATCTCAAGCAAGGTCTTAGTGGTCCCTGTCTCTGTTGTGCTAGTTGGGGTGGGGAACCAGTGTTTGCCATACCTAGTGGTTCATAAATCCAAGTTATTTCCAAATTATTAACCAGATATTTCACTTGGCCTCTGCAACTTCTTAAAAAGCCTTCCTGCAGCAGTGAAACACAGTGAGCCAGAGGTGGGAATCTTGAGTTCTTGTTGCCCTCAGCATGTGTCTCCCATCCAGGGAGAACAGCAGTCCGCCAATCAAGCAATCCAGCACTTCACTCAGACTTGGGCACGTCCCTGAGAGGACTAAAAGGGTTGACAGGACAGTGCTAAAGGCATTTCTGCAAGAGTAGTTACTACTTGAGTCTTTTGGAAACCACAGCACACAGATAAATCAATCACAGACTAACCACAGCTGGCAGTAGATACATTCACACCTCATGAATGCAAGTGAATTGTCTTCTTGTTTTGTAATTCAGTTGTTTAGTCCCAAGATCAGTTTGCCAGTTTGAATCAGAGCAGATTTCTGTAACTCAGCACTGCGTGTCTCAGCTCGAGTGAAACAAATGCTCCAGTCTTCTTTGAACTTCTGAGTATTTTGACCTTCAGAACTTGTACCATGAATTTTTCAATTAACTAGCTCATAATTAAATCAACTGATTAAATAAAGTTTTAGTTGATAAAGTACCGCTATGCATTCAGATGGCACAGGAGTTTTAATGATATGTAGATTGTCCCTAAGAACAGCTCAGAAAGAGAATCCATCCTCCTACACAGGGTCCCTCCTGAGCACGCAGCCCCCTCGCTGCCCAGGCAGCCCACAGAAATGAAGCACAGTAGCCCTGGAGACAAGGATTCAAGGCACTTTGTCTCTGCCCTTGGCTCCACAGTCCTGCTGGCCACACTGTTTCTGATACAAGCTGGGATGTCACTGGCCTTCTTGGTACCTGGGCACACGTTCAGCTGCTGTCAACCAGCACCCCCAGGCCCTTTTCCCTTTTCTGCAGCCACTGTGTCCCCAGCCTGTAACTGCTCAGGGTAGTTGTGACCCAGGTGCAGGGCCCAGCGCTTAGATGCTCTCTGCTGGTTTTTTATTTGCCTTTTGAGCAAGAGATGCTGGTTTCTGCATAAGTAGACAGCTTGTCTAAAATATCACAGATCCCATGAATTGCTCTCTTTAAAGGCATCAACCTCCAGAGTTCTCAGTCTTAGACAATCACTGGACACAGACAGCAGATGACATAGGGTGGAAATTTTCCATGTAATTACTGCAGGTATACCAAGACCAGGCCACCCTGGTCCTCACTTGTGCAAAAAGAGCTTTCCATTGCATATGAACTTCAGCTGGCTTGGAATCACTACCAGACTGCACCAGGAAAAGCTGCTTGACTTAGAGGTGTCATTTGATGTATCCTTTCCCATCCATTAAAGGTCAGCACCATGACAAAACACAACAGAAAACATATCCTTGAACAATAGAAACAAAGTACTCAGTATTTTTCTAAAAGCTCTTTAGGCCAGTTCCTCAACACAAATCTTTCTTTCAGATGTAGGACTCTGTACAATATGAAACCATACCTACGGCTCAGAGTCTAAATTTAGATTCTCCTCAGAACTGAAACTACACCAGAGAAAAAAGCATTTAACAATGGTCTTTATTTAATTTGACATATCCCTCTTCAAATACTTCCCTTGCAAAATCCTTTTGTGCTCTTTTAAGTAGGACAACTTCTTTTCTTCATGTAATTCAAGTGTGGCATAAAGTGAGAGCTACCCATTTAGAAATACACACATGCACAAGTAGAAAGATAAGAGAAAACAAGTCTCAAACGACCAAACTGCTTAGTGTTGCAAGTGGAGAGTAAGAGGAAAGAGGAAAGAAGAGGGAAGAAAGTAAAAACACTAGAAAGAAAAAACATAGGGAAAGGAAAAAGTTGCAAAACATTTTGTTGGTTCTTAAGATGCATGTAATATTTACCACATTGTCAATATTTTGACACTGTCACTTCAAGTGATGAGTTTGGTTTGGTTTTGGGGGGTTATTTTTGTAGATCTGTCCTCTTGCATGCATGTCTTCTGTCAGTATTTCTTCTGTGTTTAGTTTCATTTTTGTAGAAATATACAAATGGGATTAGGATTCACTGCTACTTCTACCCAAAATAATAGCTTCAAGTTTTGGACATGAGACCTCCCTCCTCTACTGTGCACTGTAGTGATGCTGGCAACAGATAATAGGCTCAGAGGAATCAAAACCAGGCTTCTTAGAATCAAGCAAATGTGCTTAATAACAGAAGGCAACATAAATCCATAAAAGAATTCATACCCTGAAATGGCACTAAGCGGAATATTTTTTAAAACATTTTCAAGATGTATTACTAGATTTTTTAATTCCTCATCTGTGCCTATAACACATTTGTTTGATTTAGTGTCTAAAATAAACTTTTACTACTTTTATTCCTGCTAGCACTAAAACAATTAGCACAGCAAAGGGAAAGTGTATGAAACTCCCCACCAGCCCATCCACCAACACGTCTCTGAAGTGCATTCCCAGCTGAGTAGCCCAGTTTTGCCCTTGGCTTCATAACTGCAGTTCTGTGGGTAAATGTCTCCTACTTGCTGGAAAGGGGATGCAGTTTTGGACTGTGTTAGGAGAAAGAGACCACAGATCAATTTTCCAAAACTCTGGCAGGTTGGGATTGGGATATTGTGATGTGGGTGGATCTCAAGTGGGTGTTTAAACAAGAGATGAAAACAAGAGATGTCAGGCACCACATAAGTCCTGAGCAAGATACTCAAAAGGCAGATCATTAGGTGATGGTGCATGTGGAAAGTGAGACCAAGGAATCAAAAAATGAGGAAAAGACCAGTTAATAGAGAGCAAAGAGACACAGCATTGCTCTACTGGAAGAAGGGAGGAGAAAAATTATGAGAGCAGCCCCAACAGGCTGGAGAAATTTGGAAGACCATGGTCAAAATCAGATTTCGACAAGAGAATGGCTGCTGGCAGGGGTGTGCAGTAGGGCTGGACAAGATCCTGATTAGAAGGAAGGACAACTGACCAGCTGTTCTTCATGGCACTGCCACAGTCACATTAGAGGCCATCAGGGATGGCTTCCAGGCGAAAATGCAGAAATGAATGAAATCACATGGGTCTTTCAGCAGGCAAAGAGCAAAGGCAGGACTCAAGTAGGATGAGCTTGTGGGCCAGTACTATGAACAAGGTTCAGGGATGTGTGAGCCCCCAAAAAGGGGTTCACAGTGTGAGGACTACTCTCAGGAATGAACTCCCTGTGGAGAACTCTTAGGATTGCAGTTGTATGACTGATGAAAGCTTTAAACATGAAACAAAGGGGAGAGGGTTGGGATATTCAGTCTCCATGCCTGATTCTAATGCAAGGCAAAAAAAGGAAAATCAGATAAATGAGATTATTGTAATGGGTAATAGGACACGGAAGGGGAGAGGAATAGGCAGCAAGAGAATACGGGAATAATATTGAAGAGAAGAATAAATGTTTGTGTGATACATTTAATGAAATTTGCTATTTAAAACTGGATTAAAACAGAAAAAATCAAGAGAAATGCTGTGCATTAAGACCAGATACATATAGGAATGAGAATCTCTGGTGCAGAACAAAAGAAAAGGATATTACAAGAACAATAGAAACACATTGGAATAGTAATCTTGCCTCAAACACAGGCATTGAAAGATATGCATTATTTAAAAAAGAAGAAAAGGTAAAAGGCACTGAGGTAGCAATGCTCATTAACTGATGAAGTAGACTGAAAAGAAATAAGAATTGATTGCTTCACTAAGACCCAGAAAGAGGCAGAGTCAAAAATCACTTTTGGAAAGCCTGAAAAAGACAATCTATGGGAATTAAAATAGTGTCTGCCACTCCCTTTAATGGCTGGATTTTTTTATGGCTGGAGATCAGCATCTTGCTTCCAGAAACTAAGGAAACACATCATTAGAAGAATTTCAAATTCACCCTGCAGCAAGCAATGCTTCCAAATACAGTAGGACAAACTATCCTTGCATGAAAGGGACACATTTCTACAGCAAGTAGTCTCTGGCTCTAGAGCAACATCACATCAGCTACAGTTCTGATAAGCAACAAAACACTTCAAGCTAGCTGCTTGTAGCATAGAAGTTTGGTCTAAATGACCATGAGTTGATTCAATCTTAAATAAGCAGAAGGACAGAAACAGGCCTAGACCCACGATCTATGATTTTGAACATAAAATATCCATCAAGACAGAAGGTAAAATCTTAAGACCTCTAGAATCTGAAAGTAGCAAGGATTTGACCTCAAAGGTACAAAAGATTCCAATGAATTTCCAACACTATCCCACCCTTGCTATATGCAGCAAGGGGGAAAAATCATTGTGGAGGAGGACAAATATTCCCTCACAAAAAGGGATGAGAAAAGACACCAAAAGAAAGAGCTGATTAGCAAAGAAAAACTTACCTAATGTCAAAAAGTGCAAGACAGAAGTACAGATGTGTAAGACTCTGTGGGATATCCTGCCAAAGAAACACATGGGACATACGCATCAAAAGAAATAAATGCACGGACAAACAAAGACAAATATTGCTGTTGGGGTGTTTTTCACTGGCCCTCTATTCCAGCAATCCCAGTGTAACTCAATTTTACAAGATCTGCTCAGCAAAAAGCAGCATATCCCCTTCCAAGACAGACTGCAGCTGGCTAATGCTGGAAAGATCTGTGCAGTCTATGAGCCTACCCTGTCCCATGTCACTGCAAAGGAGTTCAGCATATCTGTTTTACTTTGCATGGCATTGCATGTGAGGAAGCGCTTCGTTCCACATCTTCAGTCTGGGCATTTACTTATCCAGATGTCAACAGGACCATAAACCATACCAAATCTGACCATACCAAACTAATTTTGACTATAGGATCTGCATAAGCTTTTATATATTTTCCATAGTGAATCTTAGATGGCCTTGGAGAGAGTAGGCTTGGTAGAAGTGGGAGAGGAGCAAAACACAAGTAAAGAAAGGTGAAGAAATGTACATATTGATTATCCCAGTAAAGGCATGTAGTGATAGGACAAAGGGTAATGGCTTTAAGCTGAAAGAAGGTAGGTTTAGATTAGATATTAGAAAGAAATCCTTTACTGTGAGGGTGGTAAAGCACTGGATTAGGTTGCCCAGAGAACCTGTGGACGTCCTCTTTCCTCCTTCAGTTTAGATGGGATTTTAAGCAACCTAGTCTTAATGGGAGGTATCCCTTCCCACAGCAGGGAGGTTGAAACAAGATGATCTTTAATATCCCTTCCAACCCAAACAATTCTATGATGCTTAAGAAAAGTAAGAACTTAAAGCTGGCCTTTGCAGAACAAATATGCAAACAGGAAGAGACACCACAAATTTCCCAGACCACAATCCTAGCACTGTTCTCTAAGTGCAGACAGGAGAAATGACACACACTGAGAGTGACCATTAGCCCCTGTATTGTTTTGGGGCAGGGATGGTGTTTATACTGTGTTTGTACAGTGACTAAAGCAAGGAGGCATAGAGCTTTGACCCAGATTTCTGAAGGAAGCTGGAATAAGTACAGAATTTTTTTTAAAGCACAGTTTTGGGCCTCAACTACTTTTCACACCAAGCTCAACAATGTGTAAGAGCAGCTGCCTCTATCACTGTGGAATGCAGGGTGCATTCAGACTTCCTCCTGGCAATTCAGAATCCATGGCCAAGTGCAAGAATCAAAATATGCCTGGCTGTAGCCAGGGCAAACGCCATCTAAGAACATCTTCTGTCACTATGGCATACCTGGTCTGTCTGGGAAGGATCTGGGATGACCTGTAAAGCCTGAGTCAGTTTTCCATGCTAAACTCTCTGGGGCTGGGGTTGGTGAAGGCACTAAAGAGCACCAGGCTCACTTAATGTGGTGGGCAGGAATTATTCAGGCAGTATCCCAGAGCTGAGAGTAGACCTGTGATCTCACTGAAAAGCAAATTATGTGGGCAGCAGTGATCTGCACTACTCATGCAACGCATGGCAGTCCTTTGCAATCCTATACCAGTCCTTTGATCTTGCCACTGCCACCTCCCAGTGCCACTGGGGTTTTCCCAGTCCATTTGCTCCTCCTACCACTGGTACACCTGTGCTGGAAATGGCTGCCCATTGTGTCACCACAACATGCTATAGTGTGTGACAAATATTCCAAATAACATCTGCCTAGAGAACCCAGAAATTCTTTTTTGGGGTAACAGAAACTTTTAAAAACATTGAATGTCACACAGGGCATACACTTCCCCCAGTGTGAAAATAATGTGTGTGGCTCTGCTCCTTCAGGCGACTTCTTCGTGCATCAGGTAAGTGATGAATTACCCTGTCAGTCAGAGCTCTTCCTTTCAGGGAGATAAAGAGCATGTGCCTGAATAGAAGTTAGTTGGCTTTAGCTGCCACACAGCCTCATGGATGGATGTGACAGGTTGCTTCTGTGGCACACAGTTCTGGGAGATGACCCTTAGATTTGGTGTGGGATTCTGTGAAGTGCTGCGATACAGTGACCAGAAATAAAGTTCGGGCTTCTGAGCATCACCCAATCTAACCAGAAAGATTTTAACCTTCTTGTCGTCATGATATGACAGCCATGAGCGTAGTGAGCCTGGTACAACCAGGCTGGTCTATTGCCAAGGAGTCTGAAATGCATTTACAGCATGTGGGTGCCTATGCCAAAGAGATTGGAGCATAAAGAAAAGCTGCAAAAGTCCTACTTTATTTTTTACTGTACTGTCTAATAGATGCTCTGTCAAGTTATACATTTCTTGCTGTGACAAATTATTCCTCTTCTCCTGACAGGACCTCCAGCTGAGTCCGCTGTGCTCAATTAGGAGAAAATGCATATTTTAATCCACCCCATGGTGTAGTAACATTTCACTCTGTGGCCTTGGCAAAGGCATCGCTTAACTATTTCTGCAGTGGTTTCACATGCAGCACATTATTATAATGTCAGCAGCATTTCCGTCTGTTCTACTTTCCCTGGCAGTACTCCCCTAGGCATTGAGATGTGGACAATTAAAGACCACTTCATCATTTTGGAACCACTGATTTCCTTACCCTGATACAGTTCATCTCTACACATCAGCTGCTCCCACTGTCACAGCCATCTTTGCTTTCCCAGGCCACTGTGGTCTCTTGGTAAGCTGTTGTGACCACCCTACACTGACAGACTGGAAAAAGGTGATCCTACACCCTTTCCAAAACAATGCATCAGGTCTGTGTCCTCCTTGGTAGTCATTACCAGCTCCAGATCTCCTCTGATCTCTAGCAATGAATGGAGATCCCCTCATACACCCCTTAATCATAGAGTGCCCATATTATATGGAAAAATGCACCCTCTTTCCAAAAAATCATCAGGACTTCTGTGAAATGTCTTCTAATTTTGTAGTCACGCTTGAAAACTACCCAGGCATGACTCAGAAGTCATGGAGAGTTGATGAGATGGGAATCCACATGACATTACTTTTATGGTGCAATATGGCTCTCTTCACTCTTTGCAGGGAAAACAAACAATTAAGGGTTATTTGTGGGGAAAAAACAATCCAGGGAGAGGAATAAGCTGCACAGGGGGAAAAAAAAAAAAAGAGGAAAGAAAAAAGTGGAACAGTCTTTGCAAGAAACCAGCATCTCTGTGGAACTATTTGGTCATGCTGGTAGATTCAGGATGAGGCCTGCCCAGATGGATGGCACTGCTCTGTTTTGACTGCTTCCATGCTAGTTTTGGCCCATTGAGTCTCAGAAACACTTCCAGAGAATTCCTTAATTTCAATTTCTGATTTTTAGCCTTCTAAAGTTTTTTACAGGATTTTCTCATTTGCTGTTTTCTTACCTGCAACCAGAGTTTTCATCATTAAAAAATCTTGTTTGCCCAGAACAAACTCAGAGTCCCTGATGTATTCAGTAGCCTGAAAATCCCATTAATTATTTGAAACCTCGGTTAGCTGAATTAATTCAATGTCTTTGACTCAACTTGGATAACAAAGGTTTGACTGTATTTCTCTTTCTTTTATGTGAAGTGTGCTCTCTGGTACTACTTACCCTATTAAAAATATATCTTGCCTTTTAATCAGCACAAGCAAAACAAAGATAAGCCTGCTGAAAAGGGCTTTGAAAAGCAGTTAAAGTAGCAGAGGAATTATGTGCAAGTCTGTAGAGTATATTTATGGTTATAAAACATCATATAAAAATTTAATTGGTACCTATGAAAGACACCAGCAGCTGTGTTGAGAGGGTTCTCCACAGAACAGCTCAGCAAGGCAGCAGTAGAACAAATGTTAATATTTTATACTTCTCAGAGTACTGGAAGCCTGTCCAGGAGCTCAATGGTTTAATGGCCAAACCAACTTGGTCCTTAACTTCTCTAATGTGGCCAGCCAAGGTTGGCCAGGGAAAGAGATCAGTCTGATCAAACACATCTGGTTAAAGTTTCAAGGCTTTGTGTTAGCACAGGTAGCCAAAGCAAGGAAACCAAGTCAGTTTGAGACTGGGATAGCTGTACTAAAAACCTCTCACATTCATCACAACACATCTGCAAGTCAGCAGAGCCATCCCAGAGCTGTACCTCTGGTGGCTCTGGCACATGGGGGGCCATCTAGTCTGTTATAACTAGCTGGGTGATCCCACAACTCCTGAGGAAAACCTATTGGCAATTAGAGGCCTCTGGGGCATGCTAGTTCCCTCATTAGCAGCAAGTCCGTGTAGCTACTTAAGATACAAAACCAGAGATATGTGCACAACACCCTGGACTTTCAGTAATAGCACCGAATTTCTGTGAGGGAGCACTGAGGTCCCACTTCTCATGACTTGAGCTGCTCATGCAGCACCACTGGTCATTTTGACACTGTGCATCTTTGTCACCTTCTGTGGTGGGTGTGCTGCACAGACTCTGCGACTGGAGAGCCAGCTCAGCCATTAACTCCTTTGAGACAGTTGCTATTGCATTTTATTGTAGCTCTGTGCTGGATCTGAAACAGTGCCTTAGCAATGAAAATCTCCCCATGAGATATGGCAATATCTCATTAACAAAATTACTTTTTTCCAAGAGTGGTTTTTGTGTAAACATAAACCCCTTCATTTACAAAGAGAGCATTTCAGCAAACATCTCTTCTTCCTATTTTAATGTCATTTGCAAGAACATGTATTTTTTTCTTGTACCCATATGGAGAGGTGCAAGATCCTTCAGGAGCTGTCTGATGAGGTACATTTTTCCAGCAATGGTGAGTGCATACACAAATGTAATCTTGGTTTGACTTTTGTTTAGTTGTACTCCTATTGCTTAGCTTCTTTCTCTTACTCAGCTAGATTAATCCTAACCCTGTTGTTGCAGGATCTTATTGTATTGTCATATTACATGTCTCACACTGCAGAAAAGAGCAGAAAAGTCCTTCAAATAGGATTTATTTGAAGCAGGTACAACCTCCCTGGCTGCCCAGTACAGCCAGCCCAGACCATGTTCAGTCAGAGGCACTGGTCATCCCTCCAGAAACTTCAGCTGTTCCTTACACCCTAGCCCTTCTTTACACCATACCCCAACCGGGAGATAATCAACACTTGATGTGATTTTGTTTTTTCTCTCTCTTGTTGTTTTTGTGGGGTTTTTTTGGGTTTTTTTTTTGTTGTTGTTGTTGGGGTTTTTTTTTTTGGTTTTTTTTGGTTTGGTTTGGTTTGGTTTGGTTTGGTTTGGTTTTTTTTGTTTTGTTTTGGATTTTTGTGTGGGTGTGTGTGTTTTAGTTTGGTTGCTTGGTTGGTTGCTTGGTTGGTTGGTTTGGTTTTGTTTTGGGTTTTTTTGCAATCAAGGAACCAGGAACAAGAAGAGAAGTTGAGGAATGGCTACAGGAAATTCAGTTAGGGAAACAATGACATATTTCTGAAAAAAACCTTTCAGAAAAATAACTTCAGGGGTGAGAATTAAACAACCTTTAGTTGTTTTCACAAGCACAAAACAAGCAAGTTGGGGAGTTTGTCACCAAGCCTTGAAACAAGAATGCAGGAATGAGATTGATAAGGCAGGAGAAATGGGACAGGCAGCATTTACCCAATCCACATTGTCGAAATAGGATGGGGGAGTTAACTGAGACTGTAGCTCCTGCATAATTCACAGAAATGGGGAGTAGGACAAGGATCAGCTGAAACAAATACTGGCTGTGGAGCCCTTGTGCAACTGGTCAGGCCAGAGCACCAGCAGAAGACTGATGAACATCTGGGTGATTGGATGTGCTAGCAATCCAAGAGGCATAGGAATACTCCTCTCTGTCAGAAGTGACCATACAGAGATCCTTGTAACTCTGTGAGGTGTAGGACATAGATGTTCACCTCTTTTTCCCAGGCTAGATTTTCTTGCCTTATTTTCACCAAGTTAAACTTGTATAAATTTATCGCAGATTCCCATCCCACTGGGAGTGCTGAAGCATTCAAATGCAAAAGTGAGACTTATTTTTACTTTCTTGGTGATAGATTTCTCAGTCTAGAAGACAGAAGAAGGAGTAAAAACTCAGGTCAAAGCCTTGATCTGGCAAAGGAAATGTTCTCCAACTTCTTCTGCACGTGTCTCAGGGACAGAAGCACAGTCACAGCCAGTCATTCTGTCAGTGCTTCTATCACAGTTTTGGGACGCGGATGACAAATCAAATCACATTAAAAACCTGCAGATAATGAAACGAGTTGTGAGGTCAAAAAGGGCACATTAGTCCAGCCAGTGCCAGAGTTTAGGGTGAAATCCAGCACTCCTAATGCCAGCTCAGTGCCTTGTCAGAGCATGTTTTCTCAAACTGCCCTACCCAACCCTGAATGCGACAGCAGCACATTTGCATGCCACGTCCACTGCAGTGAGCCTCACCTTCAGGAAAAGGGTACCAGCTAATTATGAGCGAGCTCTCTGACGATCTGCTCATTTACAATTCCTCCCAAGCATGGGTTTGGGATCGTGTAATACGAGGCATAGTGCCGGCCACTCCAATAAGACAAATCAAGAGAGATGTGCAAATGAAGAGATGAGCATTTGTCCTTGAGGGAGGACGTTTAGCATACCTAGAAACACAACCATTTTTAAAATTAATTAATCCCCTTAAGGAATTGTGAGTGATGGATTAGAGACCTTAACTGGGGAAGCAGTCTGTGACACAGTGTGTGTTTGAAGAGGCACTGAAAAAGGATGTGAGTTTGCAGTCTCACGTGCTTAAGCAAAACCATCAGCCTCAGAGTGGAACATATTTATTGGCTGGGGAAGGAGAGGCTCAGGGGGACCCTCAGAGCTACGTGCAAGCAGAGGAATATCTGTGGCACCTACTGCTGTCCAGCCAGCCAGCTGTGAGAGCAGCAGTGTGAAAAGAGGAGGGGGAAAGCTTAAAACATCACCAGGGAGGAATACAGCATGCAATGACATTTTAGAAACATATTCTTGGCTCTGAAAATGGTCTAGATAAGCAAGGTAGCAGACGATATGTAGATTTCTTATTTAAATGGAAAAGAACAGCAGGACATTGCTTCAGATGTGCTTCCTTACTAAATCTGCCTGCTAGTTTTTGAGTCTGAGTCATCTCTATCTTAGTATGCAATGTATTCCACCAAGTAATGAGATTTCTTTGAGTTTCCACTGTATTAGATTTCTCTGCACATCAAATATTTAATAAGAATTAGCATCCAGCCATCCTCCCTCCTCCCTTCCACAATAATGTTAACTTCTACTGAGACACCAACATTTTGCTATTCACAGTGCTGCTTTGAAGGGTAACTTAAAAAGCCCTGTATTTTTCCAAGGGATTTGCTGTGACCCTTTGCAAACACACAGTAATTAAGAAAAAGAATGGCCAGCAGAAAAAGGTATGGCAAACTGAAGGTGTGCAAAGAGACTTCTCATTAGTCTTTGTGTCAGTTACAGTATCTAAGGAACAATTTCATAGCAATAACATATTTATTTGATGTGGCACAGATATCTGGGCTCACTGTTACGGATGGCATTTGCTCTTAATGCTTAAAGCACCTCTTTAACAAAATGGCACTCCATAAAAATTTAGTGTGTTCCTGCTGTAATTAAAAAGCCCTAGTCATTTTTGCATTTATGATATAAACTATAATAGCTGTAAAATCCCGCAATTAATTTGCGCCAACATTTCATACTTGAGAAATTCTCATTACAAATTTCATTACTTATTCACTTATCTGTAATTTGTCCTATATAACCTAAAGAATATTAACAAATTTAGAGTCACTTTTGCTCTATTAAAAGCTAAATAGAAAAGCCTTTCACCTAGCAAGCCAATTGTGATAACATTCTCAAGCCTGCTCCAAAATGGTGGTCAGGCTACACAAAAAGAGATATTCTTTATGAAGCACAAGCCATAAATGACTGGCTAAAGCCCTTTGTGATGAATCCCAAGCTGTTCCACTGCACCCTCATCAGTTTAAAAGCACTACAAAGTTTGAGTGCCTTACAGTGTGCCTGTGAAGATGACCCACAGCTAAGGGCAGGACTGGCAATAAAGCAGCAAGAAAATGATGTCTCCAGACAAGAGTGACTATGCAGCATCCAAACAGAGGGATTTCTGTTCCCTCTACAGTTTGCTTCCTGCTGATCACGGTGATAATTTGTACTCTGGATGTCTGCAGGACTTAGGGGGTTGTAAAATCTTGAGGAGCTCTGACACAAAGTCCCAGTTTCCCTACAAATAAGTGATGGTGGTACCAGAACAAGGCAAAAGGAAGGACCAGCAGGAGAGGGCTGCACACGTGGGACAACAGGATGGGGAGAGAAATTTCTGCTGCTCTGTAGTTTCTCCCACCTGCTGAATTCATACAGTGTGGCAGCAAAACCACCCAACTCCTCTCGAAATTTTGACCATATTTTCTTCATGGCTTTTTCTTCTCTGTCATCCCATGTGGGACCAGAACTCCAACCCAACAGATGCCAGAACTCCACTGAAAGCAACTGAAATAAAGAAAATTATGTCCAAGACTGCTGACAATCCCTTCCTCCATCCAAGTCCACTCCAACTTTCCCCAATTTCAAAACAGCATTTCCAAACATGCCTTTCATGAACTGTCACCCTCTCTGTTTATTTTAATTCATTTTTACCCAAAAGAGGATGCTTTACTCCTTTCCTAGTTCTTAACTATTCATAGGACAGTACCACTCACCTCACTCACTGTACTTGGGATATTCTTGCCAAGTCTTGTGAATGATGGTAAAATACAATAGAAGTGACAATAGAAGCCAGAAGGGAGCAGACAGGAAAAGTTGAAACTCAGATTGGTCATCTGGCAAAAAAGAAATAAAGATATTTTCTTCCTCAGGATGCAAACTCCCCCCCAAAAAATAGCCCATTGAGCAATTTGCAATACAGTTGCAGTAGCACAAGCTTCAGGCATGTCCTGAGTGTTTTCTGATATGCTAAGAAGAAATAATTTATGATCTCCTAAAGAATAGGTAGGGTGAAACAACAGAAAATAAACTGGGATACCATCAACCTCATTTAACTGAGAACACTTAGAAAAGTACAAATACTAAGATTTGATAGCAGTGGGAAAAATGAACTTGGACTGACTTTGCGTCTTGACTTTGCAAACATTATGAAATCCACTATAATCCATAATGCAAATTAGAGAGATGATATAGAAAACAAGGCCTAAAAACAAGTAGCTTCACCTCCCTGCAACAGAACAAAGCCTAGACATACGGGATCAGGACAGTGTCACTCCGTTTCCAAAAAACTAATTTCACAATGAACAGAGACTCAAATATGAGTACACATGTCTGTACTATATAAAGACATGCATATATCCTCTCCATCCCAACAATATATAACACTATATTGGCATTTTACTAGCTTTTATACAACATTCATTTTATTTCAATCTGTAATTAACTTCCACAAAATTTAACTGTTAGACAGGAAATTACTATTCTAGCATAAATAATCTTGCTTCTGAAAATGGCAGCTTTAACACAATCAACAACACAATCCATATATGAAAGAAAATGGCATACTTATTAGCTTTGTGTGCTCCACATTTCTAGAATACTGTGGTGTAAATTGAAATTTTATATGATTTAATAAACTTATATGATATTCAAGTACCCACATAACTCTAACAAACTGTACTCCTCTCTTAATCAGGGCTCTCTCTTACATGCAAGGCTCTCTTTCATTATCAAAGGCTTAGCTTAGCTTATGACAAACCAGACACTATTAAAGTACCTTCAGAAAAGTACATTAACAGCGCCACAATCCTTCAAATATCCTCCCTTAATTCTGGAGGACAGTTGTTGTAAAGGGGAATATATGACCTACCTTTCTTCCACCATGAATCAACTCTGCAGCAAGTTATCCAGCATAATTTCCATTGGGCTGTACAGCAGAACAGTGGCAAAAACCAAATACACACAGGCATGTGTGGGGATTTGCATCAAGATGACAGATACTAAAATGGAATAACAGAAAAATTTGGAAAGGAGAAAGGTTTATTTGGCCTCAAATCACTGGTTAGCTCAACAGATTATACACAAAATTTAACGTTTCTTTGGTGCATTAGAGGCAATATATGATGCCATATGATGCTGTTATAAACTTGCTGGCCCATCTAGACAAATGGTCCTCTGTAAAAAGAGGAATGATGCACAGGGCTTCTGGTTGGAACTAATTGTGTTCTCCTTAAAACCTGTGTAATGCATTGTGTGTACTGGGCACACACACACCACTCTGCAGCTGCCTTAAGAACAAAGACCATCAGTACTCTGACATGGCTATTTTTTATATGCTGGGTGCCATCACTTTTCTCGCCAGGATTATGACACCCTTGACATTCTTCCCTGTAGAATTAAAGGGTGCCTGGTAATTAGGGTCAATGTTTAGCCAGGTTATCTGCAAAAAAAGTATCAATGAAGGAATGATTCAGTCAGGCCACCACATTCCCTATAAGCCACCCTCAAGCATTTGCAAACAAGTCGAGTGAATGAAAGATGTTCCAGTTGCTTCCTTTGCTGCACAAAATGTCAGCAGAGCTATAAACAGGGGCTTTCAGAGGCAAAGGAATTGTCACTGGTTTTTGTTCTCTGCTTGTAAGTTTTAAACATGACCTTCCACCCTAGGCTTTTAATGTATTTTTTTACTCCAGAGTACAGACCATTGCCCCTAAATTCATGCCTGAAATACATTTTCTGTGTTTGCAGTACTTTTAGAAATTATGTTTATGGAATATCCTTGGAAGAGAATGAACTCTTTATTCATAATACATAAGCTTTACATTTTTAATAACAGAATTAGACCTTCACTGATTTTATAACTATACTATTAGCCAACACACTCTGGTTTCAAATTAATTTGAAATAACTCACACAATGACTTTCTGCAGTCAGGATTGGAGAAGCATGGACTTTGAAGTAGGCAGAGTCTGTTAAATTAAGCAGTAATTGCAGCTTCTGCTAATGAAAGCAGGGAACATTTTCCCTATTCCTTTGCACATAGCCCAGATTTCTTCTGCGACGGCAGAATGGATGAGCTGCTGATCACCTTTCGCTAAAATCTGATTTCAGAAGTGACACAAAGGTCTCTGAATAAACTGCCTTTCTCAGTATATTTTCCCTGCTTATTGTATCATGCAAATAGGTATCCTGCATAATGATAACGTAAATGAACACCAGCACAAATTCCATGCCACCTTCTCATTAAAGAGCCATGATCAACATTTTCCAGCCTCAGTAGGATCACATCCCACTGTGCTGAGATGCACAAACACACGTGACTGGAGAGAGACCTCTGCAGATCTCTGTGACTCGCTGCTCCAAGGGAAGGAAAGCTTCCCTTCAGGACATGTGAGAGAGCTTTTCTGAGGGAAGATTACAATGTTTGCCAATCTCTGACATAACTAGGGCCTAGCTGTAGTGTTTAGGCGCTGCTATAATGTCATTATTTATTAAACAAGCCATATGAATCCATAGTGTATACACATGCTGGATTTCAAGACCAGTAAGAAACACACATGATTATGGAACAAAAAGTATCTTTGGGAAAGTAGTATTGGGATAATGCCTCAGTCACTGGATCCTAATAGTGTATGGAGGGGTTAATTTCAAAAGACACAGCATCTGCAAATAAAATGTTATATTATCTTGGAGTGGAAAAAACTCATGCCACCCTTCCCTCCAAAATCTTCTAATACCTTAAATTTTCACAGGGCTAAATACTGCAGTACTGGACTCAAGAAATCCCAGCTATTTTTGAAAGGGCTACTACTGCAAACCTGTAGTAATATACCCAAAATCCAACACCATTATCCCCATATATCAGGGGAGGGAGTAGCTGGAGCTGTTTGCTTTGTCTGCATACTTCAGAATCATCTGCTTTCTTTCCTGCAAATGCTGCAGCCAAGTCAAATAGACTGACACATGCTAAGAAAGGCAGCTGGTGCTGGGCAGTTTCTACCCAAGGAGGATAAAATGTTCTTTACTTTTGAGGGCTGACAGGTCCTCATATGATAAACCTGTCAAAAGTGTTACCTAACATTGTTGTCTGCATTGCAATCTGTCTCCCAGTAACTCTGGGTCTGAGTAGCAGTAATAGAATTAATTATACTTCATTTTGCTGTCTTTAACAGTATTGACCAAATTTAAGAACAAATGAGAAGCGCTTATCAAGCTTGAAGAAAATAATCCATCAGTGGCACAATTTAAATTCTCTGCAGTTCTCTTATTAATCAAAGTAACACTTACTATCCTATCTTCACTTCCCATTAACAGTCATTAAGCACTGTTGCTGATTGAAGCAATTTCTTTAGGGATCTCAACCTCATTTTTAAGAGAACCTTCTACAGTGGAAAACAATATCATACAGGAACAGCGACTTCAAGAGAGGAAGAAGGTTCTTCAATCATGTTCTGACCTTGACGTTTCCCTGCAGCAGAAGTTCACTAAGTACACAACCAACATGCTCTAAACTTCTGACTTCTTTCTTCCAGCAGCACCAGTGCCCCTGTATTAATCAGGGAGGAAAACACCACTTCAAAAGATGGTTATAGCAAGTAGGATAAGTGTCTAATTATTGTACTGGCCTGCATTGGTGATTATTATTTACAGAGTCTTTCCATACACATGGAACCAATAAACAAACAACAAGAAAAATAAAAACAAACAAACAAAATAACCCACCCCCACCCCCCCCAAAAAAAAAAAGACAGCTTATTCTGTCATCTTACTGTCAACCCTCAGAGAAATCCAAGCTTTGATGAATCTCAAAGGTAATATATGGTACAGGCAAGATTTCTGATGTTGACTTTTTCTCCCTATTATAAACAATGTCACAGATTGATAGCTTTTGTTGGAATAAATGCAATTCTTCTCAGAGGAAACCTAGTACCTGGATGTAACACAAAGGGGCAGGGAAAAGCCTGTGCTATAAGCACTGAGCTGCAGCAGCACAAATCAATATGTGTTCAGGGCTGGAGGTGCATTGTCTGAGCTCTACATTGTCCATCCTGGACTTGTAGGTGGGACATGATTACATGGGGTAGCAAAAAGATTTTTAAAAGCATTTAATGGTTCAGAGGGGTTCCTGTGACTCTTTGCACTCTCAAGGAGTTTATTCCTGTGGAGGGTGTTTTTATGGGTGCCTTGCAAAGTCCTAAGTTTACTGATTTTACAAGTCTTCATCTTGTGCAATTGTCCCCCAGCTCAGCACCTCCCAGAGTATTTCAGTTTCACTGCTTTAAACAGTTCTAGGGAAGAAAATGGTACCTTTCCTAAACAGCACTGTGAGGCTGGAGAAATCAGGGCTAACCCTTATTTAAGCAGTAGCAAAAATGCCAACCTGGTGTCATAACCAGGTTTATGTGCAAGGCAGATGTTCGTCACATCACAATTCAATTCAGAAAAGACGTATTTCAAAGTCTGAAAAATGCACCTCGCCATTTCCACATTTCTTTCAGAGAAGGGTTTTTATTGACTGGGCATTTTGTTACCCATCTGGCTCTTGGCCTTTAAACACAAATTTTTCTGACTGGTGGCCAAACCAAACCTAGTATCAGCCTTGTTTGACTCAAACCTCCACCATTCAAGAGCTCATAAGATTGATCATCAATGTTCACACTGTGAACTGTTTCCAAAGTTTCCCACCCATCATACTGAGTAACTGAGTTCACTTTATCCTTTCAGGGAAGAAAAATCCATCAGTGGTGCTAAATATAGAGTCATCGCTTCTGCTTAAGAAGCACTTGACCTGAAAATTAGTGACTGCCAGGGAATATTTTAGGGAATAATCACCAGATATCTGCAAGGATCTCATTCTGTCAATGTCTCACTTGTCAAAAAACATGTTACTGGCCTGAGAGCCATTGGGTCTATCCTAGTGCAGCTATTTCATCCCCACTGCCACAGTCCTTCCACTTTGGGGAAAGAGAGAAAGAAGATAAAAGTTTGGCTGTGTGTTCTGCCTACTTTCCACATCCACTTGTGTTTACACTTTATGAAAGTACAATATGACCTTGGAATTTGGTGGCCAGACTGCATACTGATTTCATCCACATATAAACAGGTTGAGTATCAGGTTGGCAAAATTCAGTCTAAAATAAAGAGAAGAACTAAAGACTACTTAACTCCTATGCAGCTAATGACACAATTCCAGATCCCACTATATGAAATGTTAGACTAGATTTTGGATCAATGTAGTACCTACTTCCATTAAGCACTTTAAAAGGAAAACATCTTACCAAATGTCCCATTAGGCTGACAAATTTACAACACTATGAATTGAAAAACAGAATACAGCACTGTGTTCAGGGAGTATACTCTGTAGTATTTCTTCATCTATATGAAGAAGGTTGGATAGCCTTTCACATACTTACTTTCTCACTATTTATCAGGTCCAGACATGTGTATTAAAGTAAATTAACAATCAATTGTTGAGTGAATTATGGCAACTGTAGTGGGACTGAATAGATGCACATGGGAACATAGTACATTTAAGCTTCCATCTCTGCATATGCCACTTACCATTAATGCTAAAGATGATTTGGGGGAAAACCTTTTGCCATTTACTCTCATACAGAGGACATCTCCCTGGCAAAACCCATGCTGTAGGGTGCGAACATTCAGCTCTATCCTTCAGTGGATCCATGTGGAGGCATAAAGCTGCGCTGGTAGAAAACCTAAGACTGTCTTGATGTACATATGATTGACAGAGTAAAATAATTTAAAACAAAGGAAGTATAGGAATAAAAAACACTATAAGAAGATAGGAAAGCTCTGTGCACAAAATCTTACCTTCTCTTTCTCCTTCTTGAGTTTAGCCCTGGTTTTAAGTCCTGTAAACCAGACAGAGTACAAAGCCACTAATTGGAGCACAGCTATTGAAATAATTTATGCCATAGCATCCATAGCTTTCTATCATCTTTCTAGGGCACTAGGGCTGCAGTAGCCATGTATTCTAATAAGTTAACTCATTGCATTATATAGCCTGTTAGTCAAACGAATTGTTGGGTACAATCTGTTCCCAGTCAAGCCAGGGAAGGCTGTTTGTGCAACTACAATGATATTTTGCAAAAAGTAAGCACATTTACTACCATAGTCATAGAGCTGTAGATATGTTTGTCTTATTAAAATGGACAGATATATGATAGGACTAGGGGAAAAAGTTAATTTTTAATCTTATGCTTTTAATTTTTAATGTGAGCACCATATTATGATAAGCGCTTCCAGCACATCTTACATAATAGAAAAATAAAATATCTCTGCACAGAACCCAGAGTCATATAATGTTGAAGGTCACTTGCCATACAACTTCACAAAGAATCCATTGATATGATGTGAGAGCGAGGTAAATAGATGTAATTAAAATATGCTAAAACCAATAATAAAAAAAACTGGCTTTTGTTTACTCTGGAAGCGAGCAGGAGCCATATTACCTCTGCAAACTATTTTCACTTAGCACGATTCAGGCGGAGTTATTGCCATGACCTTTTAAAAACGTACAAGTGCGGAATCTATAGCCTTTGGGAGGCACCGCTGCGGAGGCAGAGCTGGCCGTGCTCTGGTGCTGTGTATTTCTGCATCAGGAGGCAGCTGAAACCTAATTATCCTCAATCACACCGAGGTGAGCCTGGGTGGTGACAGACCCTGTGCAGGTAGCGGAGGTGGGCACACGCCCATGGGGACACCGCTGTGGGCACGAGCATGTACCCACTGCTCGCCCAAAACCCACCAGGGGAGACTCAGGGATGAGTTATAGGCAGTGTCACTCTCTTACAATAACAAACACTGGTCAGAAACAGCAACCTGCAAATTATGTACAGGGAGCTGGCAGGCTGCCACCATCCCACAGACCTTGCAGCCACAAACCACACCAGATCACGGAGGTCATCACAATTCCTTGGTCTCCAGCCATCCAGTATTAAAAAATAACAGTTGGCTTATCAGCAACGTTGCTGAAGCCCAAGGACAGCATAGGAAACCCCATTTTATATTTCTTCCTCCTCCTCTCCCAAAGCACTAGTCCTTACAGTTTCATCCTCAAAGGTCATGAATTGAGGTGGGGAGAGTCACACAAACCTCCTACTACAACAGGTGTTTGCAGCAGTGCCACTTCTGGAGCCATTGAGGGAATTTTGGAATATTCAGCAGAAGTCAGAGCAAATTTTTTGTAAAATTAATCTCTTCACCTGAAGGAAAAAAAAACAACCAACCAAACAAACAAAAAACCCAACCAAACAAAAACAAACAAACAAACAAACAAACAAAAAACAAACAAAAACCAAAAAAACAGAAAGAAAGAAAAAGGCTTTTTCTGAGCCAGTGACTGAATTTTCCAGAAATGCCTGTTTGCCTTTGAAACTTCACCTGCAAGGGGTAAGTCAAAATTCAGGCTTGCTCTCCAAGGTGCCAGCTAGTCTGGCTCATCAGAGCACTGGAGTGCCTGTGCCACCAGTGAGTGAGTCACTCAGGTGACCCTGTTTAGTGACAGCACCTTGAGCAGCCACCATGCCAATCCTGTGCTGCCTCTCCTATGGGTCAAGAATTGATCCCAGTAAGCAGAAGAAGCACAAATACTCCTAATGCCACCCTGGGTTTGTGGCTCAGTCCTCAAAACCCCTAAGCAAGATCTGAGCTGCTGCTTGGTGTTATTGGAGGGAGCAGTGCAAGATTTAGGGAACTTAAGTACAGAAGTACACCCAAGACCTTTGTGCCAGCAAGGCAGGAATACCATTGTATCACTTAACACTCATAAACAGTGCAGGTCAACAAAATAAGTTACTTTCTCTTTATTGCTCTTAAACCAGCTTTAGCTCTTTTTCCATATAGGAAATTATTTGCTGTCTTAATGTCCACTGAATTTCCATGATGACAGGACCTACCACACAACCACCACACAGAGCATCCTTTAGTGCTCTGCTTCACAGTGTGCTCCCATTTCCACAAGGGCTGGAAAGGGATCCTTGTTGACCATGGTTTGTTTTAATGTCTCCTAAATGATAATAAATTTAGTAATGTTTAAAAACAAAAAAACCACCCTATTTTATACTGTTCCAAGTAATATATTTCTCAATATATAACAAAAAATAAATTTAGCTTCTGGCAACCTAATTTGTAGATAACTCTGGTCGTTCGAAGATAGGATTTTTACATTAAACTTGGAATCCGCATGACTGTTTAACATCATTAAGGGAATATTATATTGACTGCAAGTAACTGGTTTCCATGTGGTTATATCAATCTATTTCTGTAAGACTGTACACTAGTTGTTCCCCTAGAGTACTCCTTGTAATGCTGAGAAAGTGTCAGAAATAATGACTGTCTACCTATATCTGCAATAAAACGTAGAGCATGGATATTATAGTTGTAAGTATCAAAGATTTATTTCATGACTGCAGGTAATGATGAATCTTTTAGCACAACTAATGTCTAGAGGAAACCTCTCTTCTTCTCTGAGCTGTCACATGGAGACTATTTATAGGGCCCTTAGTGCTGTGGGGCTTTAGCATAAAGAGGCAATGTGTCTGAGGTGCCACCGGATGGAAATGTTAGCAAGGGCTCCCTCTCATTGAAGATCTTTTAGTAGATAGCATTAGATTCCCTCTTTGTGTGTTTACGTCCCCCCAAAGACAGGGGACAGATGTTTAACATCAGACCATTAATCCCTTAGCCCAGGTTCCTGTGACAGCGAAAACCCAACAGAATGAGCCCTTTGCCTTTGCTCAGTGTAAATGCTGCAATTTACTGCTGATTTACAGAGTAGGGTCAGGCCATTAGAAACTTGGCAATCTTCTGTACAGCTGGAAAACAATATGCATGATAAGCTAAAATTCAATACCTTCTTGCACTAATTAAATGGGTTCCCACCAGGATGAAAACACAAATTACAAACAGGGCTTTTCTGCATCCCTATGCATTTTTCCCTGCAGATGTGACCACGCTTTATTTTGGTCCCTTTCTCCTGACCACAGTGAAAGATTTAGCTCTCATCTGCAGCACTGCTTCCATTGTCTATTTTTCCCATTCCCTGTTCCTGTAATCTCGGTTTTAAACTGGCAGGTTTGCTCTTCCTTGCTGGTCAGGGCACGCAGGTGGATGATGAAACCAGCACGGAATGCTACAAAAATCCCATCCTAATTTCATTACACAGATGGGCTTTTAGACGACAGATGCATCTTTTAAACTAGAAGCTCACCAAACATTGTCACTCCAGAAAACAAAACAACGGCAATACAACAGCATCCTTCATTGCAAGACCAGGATAATTAACCTTACTGCAGGACAGTGCCATGAATCTCTGTCATGAAGTGTCATCTGGTGACATCGTGAGCATAAGTAAATATTTAAGCAAACTTGTTCTGAAGCATGGAAATAATAAAGTGACAGATCTTGTAGAGAGACTATTTTAAGGGGGGGAAAAAAACCAGCCCAAAACAGAAGAGCCATTTCATACTTCTGAAATATGCCTGAAATAATTGGGATTCACGCATCTGAAATACAAACTCTGTCATTCATCAAGCCAAATAATAGTCTTTATATACTTATAAACCCCCGAATAAAAATCCAAACAGAGCATGTGTGTTCAGGTGGGACTCTGGAGCTCTCCCAACAACATTTTGCTGAATAGTGAATAATATTCAGCTCAAGTATGGTTTGCTTCCAGACTTATTCACTGAGAAACAACGGCAAGATTCTGAACAGCTGGAGGTTTAAGTAGAAAACAGAAATAGCTACAGGCTTTAACTCAGATCCAAATGGTATGAATAATAACAATAAAAAAAATACCTGGTAACTATAAATCTCATCAACCAATGCAAAAGAACATTCTAAATCTATTAATATTTCCAGAGACATTATCTCTCTGCCACCCCACTGCTTTGTGACTTGTTGTATCAGCGATATTATTTGCCTTAAAGCATGAGCTAAGTGTTTTTCTTCCCCTGTGAGGAGAATCGTCCACAACCTTCACAAGCTACAGCCCACTGCTCCCCTGCAGGAGGACTGGAGCATCATTAACAATGAGAGACACTTCAGGCACAAGTTGAGGCTCCAGCGTCTCCAAACCTTTCTGTCTCCCATCAAAATTCATATCCTGTCACTATTCTAGGAGCAGAAAGGCTTCTCATTACAGCATCATTCCCCTCTTGCAAGAAACACTGATTGCTGCACTGGTGGCTTTGGAAGGCAAAGATGTAATTTAGCAAAATAATGTACCATGCTGATTAATTTAATGTAGCCCATGACTAATTATGGTAATTCATTACATCTACAATTAGGCTAAGTAATTTATTGCACTGCAGTCTCATAAAGCAGAGGATTTATATCGAGTTTTGAATGTCACCCAAAGGACATTTCTGTACCTTGTCTTTACTGAGGCGGAATAAGGCTGCCAGCTGAGATGAGCCCAAAAAAAAAGAGGGGCGGGAAGCCCCCCACGCACCCTTCCTCTGCCACATTTGATGTTTGTACTGCGGGCAGCGTGCAGGCGCAAGCCTCTCTGGCTGCAGCCTCCTCCTCCTCCTCCTCCAATGGCACCCTTGCGCAGATTATTTGGCATTGCCTTCTCATTTCTCTTAAACCACATCGCAATTTAATTCACTGTGAGACCTGGACACCTGATACACCAAATGGAAAACCTGCTGGGCTGTCCCTGAATATGATTTGGAGATGACCAAGAGGGGAAAAAAAATAAAAAGGAGGAAAAAACACCCCACGCTCATTGTCTGGGTTTCTGTGCCGCTTTTGCAGAGTGCATTGCAGTGTATCTCAACAAAGGCTTTCGCTCGCCTTGGAGAGATGAAAGGGGGACATCTCCCTTCACTTCGGAGAGCCGCGACACGCACACGGCATTACTGTGAAATACAACCTCGCTCATACCCTGCAGCAGGGTTTGCTCCAGCAATGCTGCACTTCGGAGACCAATTTGTTTAGCTGATCACTGTCTCTTTGACGTGGCTGCAAATGTTACCTTTCTTTTTCAATCAAAAACACAGCAGGGTGTGCCATCTGTTTGGCACAGCCTTCCCTCTCTTCCCCGATGCCTTTTTGTGCAGATCATTTTACATGGCAATTTGCACGGATCTTTTATACCTTGATTTTGGTAAACATTTCTGCTTTCTTTTTTTAAATAATATGTCGCTCAGCTGAGTATCTTCAGTGTTTAAAAAAAAAAAAAAAAGGGATAAAAAAAGCAGTGTGATCACAGGCAGTAAAATAGAATAAAAAGTATTTTAAAAAAAATATTTTCGGAGCAAATGGCTGCCTGTCATTACATTGATTATTTAAAATAGACATGTTTACCAAGACTGGCTAACGCATTTTACACTGCTGTGTTCCACATCATTTTCCTCCTTATATTTTACCTGGCAGGCACAGCTAATCAGAAGATTAATTTAACCATTTGAAAGACCTTTTTAAAGCAGGTTAACAAAAAAATAGCCACCGTATTAAATTGTCATTATATAACAAAAGCTAGCAGTAAAGCGGTTAACTATTTTTTCCCCAGCTCAGATGCTGCTCAGAGCAATGAAACCCCCTAAAGTAGGAACAGATGATCAGCACCACAAGCCGAAGCCACGGGGATGCTCATGGAGTTGGGAATGCTTTGCGGCATACAAATGAATTATCCTCATTCTTCTCCTGCCGGAGCATATAGGCCAGACCTCATTAGGATTCAATATCGCTCTGCTTTTCTAATGTTAATGTTCCAGTTATATAAGAAATGTGAAAAGGGGCTACGTATGGGGGAGGCAGGGGGGAGCTGATGCCACATTTATGGTCAACACGATGCTATAATTTGAAAGGCACAGCTTCATATTTTTGAGGAAATTACTGTGGTTTCCTATCTTCTCTCTCAGTCCTAAAGCAGCATTTTGTCCTCTCCTCCCTCTAATAAGTGCGTTTCAATGGCGTGCCTATCCCAGTTACAGCCGGTGCAATAAGAAATTTTATAGCTTCATTTTTTTGGTGGGGGGGAAGATGCTCTGACTAAACATCAGATTGTGAAAGCTTGGAGTTCATTTTGCTGTGAAAGGAAACATTGCACTTTATGTTAATAAACAACTGTAGGAGTTTTCACCATCCAGGAATAACTCAGACATTAGTCTGCGTTCTTTTGTCTGGAGAGCAGCAAGCAGGGTAATGAAAACAAAACCCGCCGAGACATAAAAATACAATTTATACCTTTTTATCAAGCAAAGAGAAAGTTGGTTAACGTTTGAAAAGGGAGCAGTAATGTATATTTATTGACAATTTTATTGTAATAATTAGATGTTTACACAGTCTGGACATTGTGGCTAAATCACTTCCAGCATGTTTATTTGTAAAGGGCTGTTTTCAGGGCAGTGCAGTAGGCTCATTAAGAAGACAGACTGTATTAAGATTCAAAGAAATTATTACTTCCCAGGCTTTGCTTCACTGGTTTGGATTTAGAATAAAATATAAAATAATTTGGAAAGAAAAAAAAAAGAAAAAATGAAGAAAAAAAGAAAAATTAAAACCCCAACAGCAATACCATCCAAACACCCAGCAGACTGCTGGAAATGATGAAGTAAAATGGAGAATATTTTCTCCTGTAACGGCAATTTCATCTTTTTTGTTCCAAAATAATCTGGTATTATACATTCGAAATAATACACAATATTGTGGATGCCATTTCCAAGTGTCTCTTTGTGGCTCTTAATATATATCACTTAAATACTTGCTTTTATTTTTGCACTCCAGCTAAATGACTAAATGATATTTAAAGCATATTTAAGGTATATTTTCCTCCTTTTACTTTATTTTTCAGGCAGTGGTGTTAGTCCACCTTTAAGAAGTCTTTACTCAGCATTTGGTTTATACATTATTTGATGTGTAGGTGTCTTTTTTTTTCCTTCAGCCAAAGAAAGATCACTTTTTACTGCAAGTCCTCAGAAATGTTCATTATTAACCTGGAAACTATTGCATGTTTGATTTTTTTTTTTTTAATAGGCAAAAATAACAAGTGAAACTTTAATACTTGTTTTTTAGGCAGAAACCGATTTGGGGAACCAGTTTAACATGATTTGTCTGATCTGGAGTGAATTTTACACATGCTAAGTGTGCCTAAACACAAACTACAGATTCTTCTGGTTTTACAAAGGTAAGAGAAAGGAAGGCAGCTGAAATTGAAAAAGCTTCCAGCAACACAGCCTTGACGAGCAAGTGCTTCTACATCAAGTTAAGAGCACTGTCCTGCATTTAGTGCAGTATCCGTTTTAAAATTTAAAATGTCTTTAAAAATTAAGGCAGCAAATAGGCTATAATGTTGCTCCTGTCCAAGTATGTTTCCATTACAATTAAGAAATCAATATGCAGTATTTATTGCTGAAAGATTATGCATAAAGAGGAGCACATAAAAGGTACTGTTGCTTAAACCTTCCCGGCTTTCCTTTAGCTACTGTTTAGCCACTTTTCCCCAGAAGCCGACTCATTAAATGCCATCCAGTCCATTCCATATAAATGCTGTATGCTCCCTGCTCTCACAAATAAAAACAAAGATGATAAAAGAAACGGATAAAGAGATGTCAGCTTGCAAAGAAAATACTGGGTTATATTTCCTGAGAGCTGCACAAGCCAACTCACAAACTTGAAATATTACAGATTTGGTTTTACAAGTCAATCACAGCAATATATTTGGCCTTGTAATTACTGTCAGTTTTGACAGGGAAGGCAATAATTTTTTTTCCTGACGTGTGCGTTTCAATAAAATCAGGTAGCCACATCACAGAACACTTTCTTACAGAGAATTAAAAGGAGTTCTCAGAGAGATAAAGAATACTGCCAGGATTAAATATATGTCATACATTCTATTCAAGAGTATGGGAAAAAAAAGGGGAGGGGGGACTATCCTTACATATGGATCTGATCCAAAGCCTATTATAACGATGAGAATGTTTCTATTCACCAGAGTGAACTCTGGAAAAATCCCTTTCTGTTCTCAGAAGAGACAACAGACAAAACTGAAGGCTATTTTATCTTTTTCTCTATTTCCTAAGATAGCCAACTGGTTAATGAAAATTAACTACATAAGGTGAATAAATGGCTACAATCTGAAACTGTAGCTATTTTGTTTTAAAAAACAGTGAAATAAATGCTTTCCATTTCAATTAGAATCAATGTAACACTATAATATACTGAAAATTGGTTAGGATCTGTCGCAGACACACTTTGAGGCATACAATACTTTAAAGAATCCTTTACCTTTTGAAAAATATACTAATTGTGAACCAAATTAATTACTGAGGTTATGCACTAATAACCTTGCTGGGTAAAAAATAGTGATCTTGGTTTCTGCTTGGAGATTGTGAAATTGTAGAGGGATAAGGAACACGTAAACCCACAGAGCAGCAGCATTTTTAGTGCACCAGGCAAAGAATAAGACTGGGCTTGTATTTATTCTGCCGTTTCAGAACAGTGTCAGCTCACCGCTGACTTACAGAATTGCTAAAAAGTGGCCTGGAACAGACCTTAGGAGGTGATTTAGTACATGCCCCAACCCCAAGGCAGGAATCGCCATGGTTCAGTCATTCCTAGCAGGTGAGTTCATTCCCTGCAGGTTCTCCAAATCCTCCAGAAATGGAAATCACAGAAACTCCCCAGGCAACCAACCCCAATGCTTCACTGCCCTCACCACTGGAAAGCTTCACCTTGTGCCTGATCTGCCTCTACCTGGAAGCAATGTAAACCTGTTATTTCTTGGTGTCATCCATGATTAACGTGATCCCATTTAGCAACTAGGGTTGTGAGACTTACTGAGAACAAAAGGCCACTCAGGCATTCCTAGCATGAGATGGAACAAACCATAAAAATTACCAATTTGGAGTTTCTTCTAAAACCATGTCCTCTGTCACCCACCCTTCACTCGGAATGGCTGGAATTACACCCTGGGCAGACTGGAGCAGACACTGCACAAGCTCCTGGCAAGGAGCTGCATTTCCTGCTACTTTCAGAACCTGCAACTCCATTAAGTTCTCCAGATAGGACTTAATTATGAGAGCAATAAATTTGGCCTAGAGAAAATAGAATATACTAGGAGACATAGGGACTGTCAGTGGCCCATATACAGATGTTATAATTCTGTGTCAGTATACTCATATAACAAGATAAATCCTCACTATTATAGACTTATTCCTTGGCTGAGAGAAGAGGCACAGCCAAAGCATTAATCTGCCATTGACAGCTGTCTATAATAAAGATTCCTGATATATTGTACCTGCCCCTATACAATTCCGATTTGGTAGAGAAATGGAGCAGACAATGAAACAGACAGGGTCAAACACAACTTTTCTCACATCTGGCATACCTGCAACGTTTTCAGAAGAGTAAAACCCAATTAATCCTGGTATAATCAATCAGACCTCAGCGCAGAGTGTACAGATCATCAGGGTGTGAACTGGGAGTTCAAAATGAGTAGGATGTAAAATACTTCCATCTGCTTACGAGAACTATCTTATGCCAAGGAGATCTTCTCTGGAGATCAAAATCACCAAAGCCGTTCACTTTGTGCTCATAATACTCCCTGTATTTGTTAAATGCTGGGTACAGAGTGATTCTGAACATCAGGAACCACTTCATAGGTAAATTGGTACCCTGTATCCAAGTGGTTAACTGATGGTTAGCACTATACTTTGAACTACAAAACTTAATTTTCCACAGTATTAACAACTTGATTCTAAATCCTGTATCTCACAAGTAGAGAAGTTGCAGGACCATGTGCAATAATGCTAAGGGAACTATGTGACTAGTGCTTACTCTTGCCAATGAGGAGTTAATACTGTGCCCTCAAATTAAGAATTACCTACATAACTTTTGCTGAGTTAAGGGGGGCGTCAAATGGCTAAATTCCCTTGTTTCAGACTATACATGCAGAACTGACTGTTTTCAAGAAGCAGACAGTGGAAAAGACAGAAGATGTTTGTGTCATTGACAACTGCCTGCATTTCAATTTTTTTTCTGTAATACCAGCAAAAATGACAACACTCAGGATGAGCAGGATGCTCAAAAGCCACAGACAAGAGAAGGACATACACTACCAAGTATTATGATGAATGTAGTCTGAATAGCTACTGCAATTTCAGTTAATATATTTAACAAACAGTATGTCTACTGTTACTGTTAACTAGACAAAGTTATTGAAATAATTGTCTGCATTATTACAATTAATTCATAATCAAACACTGTTTACCAAATGAAATATATGTGGCCTCAGTAGCTGCTCTGTACACTGTTCTGTGATCCGTGTGAGTCACCCTGGCCAGTTTTAGACTGAATTACTCTAACACATAATACCCATGTTTCAGATGTTATGACATCTAAGCAAGGGGATTATGCAGGAAGGCCTCTTTTACATAAGCCAGAATGTGCAAAATAGAATTCCACTGAAACACATCATTAGCATTTAGTGAAACAGGCATGATGAAATCCCTCTGTGGTCCACGTGTGCTTCTTAGAATCATCAGCTAGTCTGAGGACCCACAAATGGGAACATATCACATCATGGTTTTGTATGCCATTCTGTCAGATCAGGCTATAATTCAAAACCCTGATCCAAACCTGATGGACAAACACCTGCATAAATTTCTAGCTCATTGAATTTATTAGAGATGCTCAGAAGCAACAGGGCAGCTGAAGGACCTAAGATAATATCAGACATAGATGAGTAAGGCTCAGCTTTCAGCTAAGGGCCAGACATGTAGCTCTTTGTTCTCCTCTGCTCACCAAAGCCTGACAGAAACCACCACTGTATGGATTCAGGTTCCCACTCTCAAGTAGCATTCACATAATCTGCACGTGAAAAATTAATTTGACCCAATTCTGTCAAAATCTGATGTTTCAGGAAGGCATCTCATGATACATGTTCTCCTCTTCACAATTTTTTTTAAGTAAATGAATGCAGGAGTAAAGTGAAGACAGAGTATTCAGAGAAATACAAATCATAAACATGCTTAGTGAGAGATATTATTCTGGATGATGCCTCTGCATTTTGAACTTTCACTCACCTGAAAATTTACAAAGCTCAGAAGACAAGATGTTTGTTTCCTGAGCTCTGCCTTTAAAGCAGTACCAAACACATTAGAGGGAGGCAGCTCTGGTCACAAGTCAATAATGACCTATAGGTGACCTTGGGTGGCTATCAGAGGACAGCAAGTAGCTGAATAGGTAGTCTCAGTGTGGAAGTGGTCAAGCATTCTGTGTGAGTCTCAGAATCAGAAACAAATGAATGGAAAGGAAGCTGGTTAGTTTAGAGACCTTCCAAGGCAGTTCTCACAATTGCTAATGTGGATTGCCTATTTTTCAGTCAAGTAACAGAACTCTAGATGTACAGATTGTTCACTCCTTCCCCTTTCATTGAGGTCTAATACCCTAAAACTAAGTCCAAAATCAGCTTGAAAATAAGGAAAGAAGTTTCAAAACTTCAAAACATTAGTCTGGAGTATTTTACACGCAAGCAAAAATTACTGTCACAAAAGACATAGATTTTGATAAGATACTGCTGACACAATGCACTAAAATGGTGGAAAATAACAAAAGAGGAGCTAATAGGATGGAGCCTTTCAAGAACTGCAAATAGTTGGGATTTTTTTTAAAGCTAGAAATACCTTTTTTCTGTGGTAAAGGTAGCGTGGCCATTATGAGCATGTCAATGTAAACACCAGAAGGGAGAAACCAGCATCAAAACAAGATTGTAAGTGACGATATAATAAACCCCACTCCTTCCTACACACACATGTGCATTCATGCCTGACTGCTTTTAATTTAAATATAAGTAAAGAATGGCAGTCCTCTTGGAAGAGAGCAACAGAAAAGGAAGATGGTTTCCTGATGCCATGTGACTGTTTACAGATTTCATCTTTTCTCTTCCACACTGAAATGAGTCTGAGAGGCTGAAGACCCCCAATGAACAAAGTGAGTAGCCCCAGCCTGTCAGACTGTCTGTGCTCTGCTCTTCTCATGCTGACCCTATTAGATTTGACTATTAAAAAGCAGCACTGGGCCATGTCAGCTCTTGGGTGGGAGGCTGCCAAGGCACACATCCATGCTGCTGGCTTTTCAAAGATTGATAATGATCCTGTGCAATACTTTTGTCCTTTACCCCAGGCAGTTCTGCACAGGGGTCAGTTCTGGGGTACTACATACTCATCTTGTAGCATGAGGTGTAAAACTAAAGTCCTTATTGCCATGGCCATTAAAAATCCCACAGCACTATTTACAAGTATGGAAGCAATTACAGCAGATTGGAAGTGGCCAAACTGGTAATTCTCTTCTGCCAACATAAATCCTCCCACTGTAACTTAATGTGGATTTTTTTTTTCATCTCACAGCATAAACTTTAAAGTGTTGCTGTAAAATGCTCATTAGCCAACAAATCTCTTTATGGAGTAGCACTTGCTTTACAATAAAGGGTGAAAGGAAGTTTGCTCTATGGGTTGTGAGACAGTGAGGATACTTTAGGATAAAAGCTCCAACATATCAGTTTGCTAAAGCAGAAAATTAATAGAGATAGATTGGTTTTTAGTGGCATTTGAAACTATCTGCCTCTTCATCTACCAGCAGCTCTTCTTCTCAGACTGCCTGCACTATTGTACTTTATTCTCTGACACATTGCTACAAGATGACACCTTGGATTTTTAAGCTTTTCCTGTTAATTAAAAGACTTGTCCTCCCAAAAAGCTGGGTAGAAGCTGACAGTTTCAGTTTTAAATTTGACTTATGTTGACATAGCTTTCAGGTGCAGAGGTTTTTCCTCTACTTTGCTTTGAACCCAGCAACTGCATTTCTATGAATTTCTCTGTGTGATAGTTTGGACTAATGACAATTCCAGAAAGCACAAAGAGAATTGTCTAGATCCCATTACAAAATTACTCCTAAATAAATCTGTAAAAGGCTATGATATAACAATTCATGAGTTATCACTGCCTGATCTGCTTTACAATTAAAGAGAAAATAAACATATATATTCCTTAGCACAACACTGTTGGATAAGAAAAGCTGAATTCCTTTAACTTGCACATCCTGCCACCATCTAAGCCCCCTTTACTTCTTCCTGTAGGATGGAAAGATGAGTCAAGTCACAATTGCATCCCAGAAGTACCAAATCCTGTGCTTACACTCAGCTTGAATCCACAATTTTAAGTTCATAATGTGAAGCTGATTGGTGCTGGTCCCTCACAGTAAGACAATGGATGTTGGGAAGGAAATTAACTCTAAGACAGAGATGCAGATTTGGCAGAGCACTCCTTGCTGAGCTTAGTGTCAGATTTCCTAAATAAAGATAGAATTAAGCAGACTTCTGTCTGAGAAATATCAGCCTCAGAGAAACCCTGGTAGGTGAAGATCTTATAGAGTTTATCAGTACTTCATGCTCTGTAAAGTTGTGTATGAGGTTTCCATGCATATGCTTATTCCCACAGTTACGTACTAACAAGTTTTTCATCAACTTGAGTGAGAGATGAGAGAAGCTTCAAATGGCTCATGCAACCAACTGCCATCTACCTGGGTACTTTCACCACATATTAATATTTTACAGCTTCCCTATAGATCCCACTGAACTTTATCAAGCCAGGATTCTAATTTACACCCACAACCTCATTTTGCTTTATCTGAGATAGAAAAATGGATTTCTATCATTTGGCTTAGAGAAATAAGAGCTGTTCTTTTGTTTGGTTCAGCTTATGGAAATAATTGCATCTCCTTCAGAAAGAGGACAAAGAACATTCAGCCAAAAAAAAGCACTTTGAAACTGTATTGCCTGTTTTTGAGTTATTGTTTGAGATCCTGATGCAAAAGCAAGTGAATTCAATAGCTTCTCAGTTTCAACAGTCTTTGGATCAGGTTCTAAAGGGTTATTCTTTACGTTCCTTCTAATACTGTGTCATACTCAGACTGCAGAGCCAAAAAAAGGAAATAAGTTTATGCATTTAGCTTTGAATTTAGAATGGGATCTTAATTAGCATTCACTTTCAGCTTAATTCTAGTCACAGAAAGTTTTTATCCTTAATAGGGGAGCAAAAGGTAAGCTGAGCCATATCACTTCTCTAAATCTTATCCATACATCTTTCTGATAGAAGAACCAGTGCATGCACCGCCATCAGAACATGTAATTAGTGGCAGTATGCACAAAGAGGTAGATCCTAACGAGATGCTGCAAAAATATGTGAACCAGTTATCCGTACACAGAAGCACATGAAAAGATACTAGAGAGTGGCATGATTATATCCGGGTGCCTCTGCTATAAAAAGCATTTGTATTACCCTTACTTCTCTGAATAAATTCAAATGACAGCCCCATTTCATTTCTTCATTCAGTCTGGAGGCCAGATGGCATTAGAATCATTTACTTCACCTTGTTGTGCTTAATTACTACAATCAACACACTATTTTCCAAATTAATCATAACAAAGTAATTTCATTAGTAACACAGCAGGCTGTTGAATTATTAGCATCATAACAGTTTGCAAACAATTAAACTTTATTTGAACCTTAAAAATTTGCAGAGTAGAACATTATTATAAGATCTAATGGCAGTACCATACAAATCCAGAACACAGCAAATAATCAAGTAAAACGCTGTACAATGTGAGTTAGAATCACTTTTTAAAAATCTGCTCTCTCACCATTTACAGAAAGGCAAGCACAATCTAAGTGAACAAAGAAAATTAAGCAATTAGCATCTTCTACCTGAGTTTTGTCTGAGTTGTATTAACTGAGATATTCTTATCCAAAAAAGGTTATGGAATTCGCACGGATTTAAAGTAAACTTTCATCCGCGGTGCATCGCTGGTTTATTCTGAGATATTACCCGTGAGTTTCGGGACACCTTTCACGTTTTGAATTTAAGGCAGTTTATTTACTCCCCCCTAGCAATAAGCCCTAAGAAGGGGGAAGCCCTAAAAGAGAATTACAGACAAAAGCCACTTGATGTCTCTGGTTGTCACCACCCAGGAGAAGCCGCGCCGGGCGTCTCTGCCCCTCATCGCTTGGGTAAGGACTCCCTCTCCTGGAAAAACGGCAGAAGCGGCGCGGGACAGCGCGGAGGGGGAAGGGGGAAGGGGACAGGGACGGCACCGGCACCGGGACCCGCCTCCGCCCGTCCCACGAAAATCTGCTGCCACCCAGCGCCGCGGCCGCGCAGCGCAGGGACCGCGCCGGGGCCGCCCCCGCGCCGCGCCCCGCGCCCCGCACCGAGCGAACGCACCGCGTCTCGGGAGCAGGGGGAGGGCTCATTCCCTAAAAAGTACATGGTGGTGGTGGTGGTGGTGGTGGTGGGATTCGGAATTCTGTAATTAATAAAAAGCCATTTCGGTGGGCAGATTTATGGCGCTGCCATGTTAACAAGGGAGAAGGAGCGTTTCCAGCCCCGCTATTAACGCTTCACATTCTGTACACAATCCACCAGTACGCTTGACAAATTAAAGTAGTAAAAGATCTGAAGACTATAATCTATCATTTTAATGCTTCGCTGATAACACACAGAATCAATTCCAATGACTATCTCTTTAAAAAATTACAACAAAACTCGGTCCCGTTTGACGCCTATTAGAATTCAGTGTACCAGCAAGTACCATACATTAGCTGACACAGAGCACAACATCTTAGTTTACTGAAAGGATCCAAATTCCGAGTTCAGGCTGACGTTTCCTTTTAACCCCCAGAGTCCGCGGGGTCTGCCTGAAGCATAAACAGCACAAGCAACTACACGGGGACCTGCACAGGCTCAGCAGCTCACAGGCTGGCCTGACCTGCCTCGCTAGCAGATTAAGGGTCTCACAAATCAACTGTCTGGGAGGACCCAAAAAAGTTGATCTTCCATGCTAATGGTTAAAGTACATCTCCCAAAGAAGGTTAACTCTGACTTGCCCAACCACTTGTCCACAAGTGGTAGTATTTTAGTGTACCTTTTTATGTTTCAATCAATGTTTTTGATTAGCCACAAAGTTCTGGCTTTGACACAAGAATGCAGGTAACTGTTGCTAATCCACACAGGGTGAAGATGAAGATCTCTGTCGCACAACCTGTATCAGAATTCCACATAGCAGCAAGGTATCCAGATTTGACTCTGCAAAAATATCTGTAAGGTACAGGTAAAATATTTCACACTACCACGGACAAAAATATTTTTACCAGCAATTTATCTTGCATTGACTTAGCAAAAATTTTAGGGTTTAATGTATTTTCACAAATTTCCACAGAATTACCATAACAAGTCAGAATGGTACCACGGCAGTACTACCACACAAGCCCATTTATTATATCAGCAAAATAATCAAATCTTCATTGTGTGTCAACAAAATAGTAATTAACAATACAATACTAAATATAGAAAAATTAATCATTGGCTAAAAGCATAACTTAAAAACATCTGGAAACAGACTACCCTGAAGACTTGAAATATACATAAATTTCCCTCAACTTTCTGATAAAACTGCACACGATGAACAGTGAGCATTAAAAGATTAATGAATGCATGAATTGAGTAAGAGTTTACCCTCAAAGTTCTGCATAATTTTTGTGAATCTGCAGAACAGGAAAAGATAGCAAAATTCCCTGAGAGAACACCAACCTACATCTATACAGAGTGCTGCTGACATGTTCAAAAAAGAGCAACAGGAACTATATGGCTGCTTGTGCCCCATATGTTAATTACCATCTATTAATTTCCTAGCATTAAAATTCTATAAAAAGTGCCTAAGCAGACCATTTCCATAAAGTTATGATCAATTACAGTTTATAATGTTTAATGTACACGAGGCAATGATCTGACTACATTCGCTGAAACCGCAAAACATGTACAGCAGAATTGTCTTCCAGAGGCTGGCTCTGTAAACTGCAGCTGCACACCACTCTTCATTTCAAGTGCAGATTTCTCCTGATTAGGGAGAGGGAAGTTGAAAGTTCATCATTAGCCAAAAAACCTCAAACATGCATGTCAAGCCCTGTCCAAATATCCATCCCCTTCCACAGTTTTCTGCACAGATATATATGTATTACTAAAGTAACAAAACTAAATATAAACAACATCAATTTTATTTTTTAAAAAATTTGGAAAAGAGAACACAGTTATTAAATATATAATCTTTTGTACCCTGTGGTTTAATATTTCATCTAGAACCCCAGGGAAAAAAAAAAGTACTTTAATTGAACCTTCAATATATTTTGCTATAATCTTTATGTTAACAGGACTCCTACAAAGGTTCCAGGAAAGACATACTTATGAAACAGAGAACAAGGGAACATATAAGCCATTACAGAAGATTGGATTAAAATGTACTTACCCAGGCCTCTCAAATATCATACATCTCCATTATGTAGGCTTTAGGCACCAAGCCAATGGTTCCCTTCATTTCTCCTACCCACCAGCCAAATCTATTGTACTCCTAATTGAAAACAATACGCAGTATTAACCTTTAGTCTGATATAAATGCAATAGAGTTTTGTATGCAACTCCTTATGGATGCTTTCCCTTATATATAGTTATAATCATTTCAACTGAAAATTAAAACATTTTATCTTTTTGTTATAGGCATTCACATGCAGTTAGGCAAAGGCAGAAGGTAAATTTTAAAAACGCCAGGCATACTCAAGAAAATTTCTTAATTATGGCCATGCTTCTCTAACACCTACTAAAAATAGCCGACCTCCTTATCCTCTGTTCATCAAAAATACAAAAACCTTGTCTTTGTAACTAAAATCTAATAGCACAACATTGACATATAACAATCAACAGGGATTATTTTAGTATCACAAGCTAAACTCTAAGAAACCATCAACTTATTTTAAAAACTACTTCACTCCAATGTGAAGGGAACACTATATATCTAATACATAATATCTTTCTATGGACAAAGTCTACTATTGCTTTAGGCTTGCAGGAAATTCTACAGCAGATCTCATATTCCTGACAGATGACTAATGTACTTCTGTTTCAAATATGCTTAGGCTTAGTGAGATAAATACGAAACAAAATGAATTATAATCATTTAAAGAAATAATATCTTCCAAAAGCAGTACTAAGTAAGAGTATTGCGGTATTGTGGTATATAATTATTGTAAAAATAAAATAATGTAATACTGATATGTAATTATTGTATGTTGTGTCATATAAGAGATATGAGATATTTTAAGATCAATCCTAACAATGGTTCAATAAATTGTAACAGCTGGAATTGCACATACACATATATTGAATTACAAATGAAGCATTATTAAAACAGAGACCATACTCAAAACTGAATGATTAGCAAGATAGAAATTACTTTGGAACAAATATGCAAAATACAAAATACACAGATATCTCTGATAAGCAGCATCTGCTTCCTGCTACACTGCTCTTTTGATGAGAAGAGGAAAAGGCTCTTTGAAGAATTTTGAACTACTGGTCCTACTGAGATGAAGCTACTATTTTGAACTGTAGGTAAAGTTTTTTGGTTATAAATAGCCAAGTGGAGCTTAAGGGTTAATGGTGTTTCATTAGCCCGAGCTATAATGATTTTCTGCTGGCATATTTAGCCTGGTCAAGAGTTCTCTGGGGTCCTATGAGGTGCTTAGTGTACTCAGCTCTCTCTGTGCTTAACTATGATGGCCTGCTTTCATGTGGGCTTTTTTGTTTTTTCTTTGCCTTTTTTTTTTTAATGCTTGCATGCAAGCACACACAGTTTCGTATTTTCTAATTGTGGAAGGGTGAACATTAGTCTTCAATTAAACATTTTCTCCCTTCACTTAACAATGAATTGGTAATGTAAAAGATTCTATCCTACTATGCATGAAATACTGCAGTAAGTGTGATTTAAAGGAAATCCACTTAAAAAACAGCAGGAAAACCTTCATTTACTATGTGAACATGCAAACAAAAAAGCTGCAAAAATAATTCCACCTTCTTCCCCCTTCCACTGCAAAGCAGACTGCTGGGGATGGGTTTGGTCTTGAAAGTCCAGAGGTATCTGAACCTGATCTTCAGTACACACTGCTCTCCACAGAAGTTAATAACCTTTCCCATGAGGCTTCACATTACACCCCAAATCCTTAAAGGCGAAACAATACCCTGACACTGAGGTTTATAATCTTCCAGATCAGCCTGTTTAAAAATCTATACTTTATCTCACAATACACTGTTTAAATATACAAACTAGATTTCAAGACTGAAGTGGGAAATTGCTGAAAGGAGCAGCACTCACGTATACTACTGGAATCTCAGCAATAAATCTCTCCAAGAGAAAGCAACAAAAGATTTTAAGCTGCTACACGGAATTCGCACAGTGACTGACAAGAGTGATTAAGCAAGTTTTGCTAGACATCAGCCAAAAAAACAAACAATACATGAAATGAGGGAAGTGGCTCAGTTAAGCAGTCATTAAACTGCATATGACAAATGGCACAGAAAAAGCTTGTGGATTACATTATCCATTGAAAATGTTCCACTTAGCAACACTACATGGACTTAGAAACAATTGTTTTTAAAGAAACAATTCAGATAGCTCAAATTAAAATTAAAAGCATGCTGCTCTTTTGAAAACTTTCTGGGTTTTGCTACTTACTAATACACCACTTACTGCTCTGGCATGAAGCTAAGTGAGAAGATGAAATGAATGTTGATGTAACAGACTAGTAAACTAATTTAAGGATTCACTGCAACCATTATACCATACAGACAATATTGCAACACAGAAGCCTTTACTTTGCATTACTATTCTTTGCATGGGTCTCGAGAGCAACATGAAGCCCAATTAAACTATCTGCAGTCTATAGGAGTCTGAACAAAAATACAATGCAGATACCTGGCTATCAAGAACATAAAACCTTAATATCTGGTTTTAGAATAATTAGATAGCGTTCCCTTTTAAACTGATTGAAGAATAGACATTTCTCTTTAAAACTCCTAACCTCTCCTTCCTATCCTCAGTAACATGAAAAAGTGCTCAACCAGTGAGGCAGATAAACAGCCCCCCTAGTCCTTTCTTGAAGTCACACATAAAATCCAAATTGATGTATTGTTTCTATCAATGTTACAAATTATAAACTCCTTTGCAGCAATATAATTTCATTAATACACTGCTTTTGTGAGGTCCATATGTCTATCACTGCTGCTTAAGATGTGTAGAATAAAACTCTGAAACCCACATTTGTGGAAAATAAGGATTAATATACAGAAGGATATGAATACAGTTAGGGGTTTTATATGAATAAAAAAGTTGGGAAACACTGTGCTTTTGCAAGCATCAGTTTCAGATCTCAGGTACCACTGGGTTTACCATCTGGTATCCCTCACTGCATTCAGCTCTTAATATCACTGCTAACATAGGCAAGCAACTATACTTCAGAAGGACTGATAAAATAATGAAGAGTCCTTTAATCTACAGGAAACCATTGTAGTCAATTTATAAGAAATATTGCATCCCTTTGTAGGATGTGTAATTATTTTCTATTAATCATGTGCTATAAAGCTACATTATGTGGTTATTCTGTTATCACTAGAAAGAGGCCTGCAGTCAGCTCCTGACAATGTTAGGTAATTACTAACACAAAGCTTCTTTCTCCTTATGTAGAAACGCTATCAAGATCCAGAGGTGCTGTGATGCTCGCTGTATGAAAATAACTCTCCAAAGAAATTCAATAACTGCAAAATGAATTGCTCCAAGGCAAATAGAGGGATAGGGAGAGGGGGGCAGGGCCAGATCCAGCTGCCCTGCAATGAGGAGAATGCACAAGTGTGCGGCCACGCTCTGCCATGTGACAGGGAGCACATTTGCCATACCAGGCAATGTTAGCAGAGCCAGGGGGAGGAGGGGGCCACCACAACCCCCACCCTCCCTGGAAGACAAGCACCAGGGCACTGGAATATATTATGCCAAATAATATGAAACAACAACCTTAACAAATGATCAAATGCTTTCTAAGCTACTTCTGCATTTCCACTGTCATAGAATGGATTGTTTTTTTCCCCAGCAGAAATTTATTAACCAAAGTGAAGTAATTTCACAGGGCAGGAAGGAACAGGTTATGATTTAACATTTAACATGCTGGCAAAACACTCTGTACAGCATGTTAGATAGCAGGGGGTGAAAGTCCCATCAGGGTTTCCAGGCTCCTTAAATGCTCTCAGCTGAACACACTGTGAGCAAATGCTTCTCCCTGTCCCCATCCCACCCCTTTCACTGCACTGATGTCTAGGTACCCAGGGCTTCATGAGACACTGATCATAAAACCTTTTGTACTTGGGGAAAAGCAATAGTTAGAAATACACTCCCTATTTTCTACAGATATCATTTAAATACAAGATTTTAGTCCTCTGCAGAAGAGATTTTTGATATTTTGACATACAAAAAGAGAAAATTTTTATACTTGAGGATTTCCAAAGCAGTTGCTGCCTTTAGAACAGTTCCTCTGCCTTTATGAGATTCTCCAGATGCTTTGTACCATATAAACTTCTACTGACTTCAGCAAAAGTTGAGAACATCTAGTTCTTGTGCAATTAGTCTCCATTGTTGAATACATATGGTATGTTTTTTCATGTTTGTGGGGTGGGTTTTTTATTTGTTTGGTTTTAGAAAAGAGTTGCTGAAAAATTATCATTGCGTTTCAATGCCTTGAAGAAAAAAATGGAGTTGTATTTTAAAAAAAACACAACCAAAGTATATGAATTCAAGATTTTTCTCCTTCCTTCTTCTAGTGGCAGTGTGAATAATACTAAGTCATGGGCTGAATACCTGCAAATTTTAAAACTGAAAAGCAAAATGTATCTATAGTCTTGTTTGGGGTTTAAGTAAGTAGCATCTACTATCAAGCTAAATATGTGTCAGAAGCAGGGATAAATTTTTTGCAAAGAACATTCTAGGGTGTAATTTTAGCAAGATAATATTTTAAAACATCTCCAATTCATCCAGTAGATTCATCTAGCTAAAAAGTTTTAGAACTTCCTTAGGTGTAATTGTTGAATGATACACTATCAACCAGGGAGCAGTTTTGGCACAGAACAGCATTTTCTCTAAAAGCAGAGAATGACAAATGTCTTAAATAACTGAATGAGACTTCTTCACAGGTAGTAGAGTTGTTTTAAGACAGCAATAAAATGGTCATCTTTAAAAATATAAGCACTAAATTTATTGTATGGTTGCATTATTAGGTTTTATTTCCCACAATGACATGAGAAAAAATATACAGCAATTAAAGATTTCCAATATAAATCACAGTAAGCAGACTGAGTTCTGAACCAAAACTGCCCCCAGAAAACACCCTGGAACAATAGGAAGGCCATTTTATTTTCTCTTAGATGACACGTTGCCAACTTTTCTTCTAATCTGATAGGTAAAGGCTTACATATTATCAGTATGCAAAGCAACAGAGCTGGAGTCACTTGGCATTAGTTCCAACCAAACTTCTGTTTAAAGGCTTTCACTATTGTTTTTAGACATATACTTATTGTTCTCCTACCCCACCCAGAAAGATCAAAACTAAACAAGCCAGGAAACAGGTAATGTACAACTGAGTATTGCATTTTAGTTTTGATCAGAAGCATCCCACTGAAGTGAATCTCCCAGAGCTCCCACCTTCCCCCCACTTGGCTCCCTTTGCACAGCCTCAGAGCACACACACTACATTTATTTAAACACACTACATTTATTTCATTCCACAAAACCAGGCTAGACCACTTTGGATATCCAACAGCTTTGGAAAAGCGTGGTGTGGACAGCAGGGCTCAAGCACTGAGTGTTTCACCCTGCAAATCTGCTCCTAGTGGTACTCCCTATTTGCTAAAGGAGACATAGGCAGTATGGCCATGGAACAGAAATTATGGGTCTCAATATGATCAGCCAGAAAACAACCTAAAAAAATAAAACACTCAGGACTTCAGTATGTCTGGCATATATTTAAAAAAATACTGAATAAATACATTTTATTAAGATTATACAGATAATGAACAAAATGTTCACAGTGATTCTGAAACAGGTGCATGGTTAAGTTGCACCTTTATTTCATAAGCAGTAACCTGAGCTGTGAACTTTCTTTGTCCTTTTACTAGGCAAAAAATACAGGTTGAGATGTGAGCATTTTAACATTTGTTGTATTGAAAGAACAAAAATCTGCCACACATGAAACCTACAACCACTGAATGTAGGGTTATCTAAGCACCAAGTTAACACTCTACTTTCTGAAAAAATTTGGAGCAAAAGGTTGCCATAGATGAGGTTTCCATGAACCATAAATACTAGAGCAGCATTGGTGTGCAATGAAATAATAACAAGGACAATTCCAGTTTTAGATATAATTTCTGATTTTGAAGTATTTGCTATTTTAATACAAATATAAATAAGAAATATATTAAATTAGTTTCATGTTAAGAAATGTCAGTAATTCTACTAAGCAGCTTCCCACTAACAGATTGAAGTAAATTTTCACTATTACTTGCATTTGGCTGATGAAACTATGGAACTTCATAACACAAAACATACACCTAAAGCAAATGAACAAGTAATGCAAGTGTTGCACTTGCATAAATTGTGCATACAAAACTTAGGGAAAAAAATTGAACTACCTCTATCTGTAGTTATCATTGTTTCTGGAAATTGATTTCTTGAGTAGAGCTATGGAAGATTTATAAAAATGATTGCTATACTATGGTCTGTTTTCCCATTTATCACATGGGTTTGAAAGCAAAGGCAAGCCCATATATGAGCAGGAGTTAAGAGCAATCACCCTTTTAGAAAACAGGTCTACAAAGTATTGCATTTCTAACAGTCAATATTAACTAAGAAATGTTATTAACATGTCTCTTTATCAGTACAGCTGTATTTTTTCATTACAAAATGGAATAAGGGTATATAGCTTTCTGAAAGTTCACATCATTCATAGCATAAGTGATAAAAGCCACTTGAATATTCCAGAATATTATAAAATACTAGTAATAGTATATCTGTACAGATACATTAATCAATTAATCTGAAATGTTAACTACATTTTAAAATAAACAAATACTATTGTTATAGGTCTGTTAATTCTGCTCAGATTAAAAACTCAACTTTTGAGGGAAACTTGATAGAATAACTTAGAAAGAAGTTGTGAGGCTTTTGGGGTTTTTTTGTAAAAGCCCACAGGACTGCTGCCACACAAAAGCCACAACTGACATAAATATTTAGAAAATAGCTTAAATAGTTTTTTTTGAATACGCCTTTAAAACAAGAAAAACATGCTTTTCCACAGTAACTGCACTAGGGCATAGGTATCTCTGTTGTCAGAGTATGAGCTCATGCTCATTGCAATAACACTGAGTTTTGATGCTCATTAAAAGCAAATTCTGGGGACTTGTCTTTGCATAATACTTAGCTATTTTAGGAAGTAAACACTGCCAAAGTGAAACTATGCTCATTTTTCTAAAAGACGTTTACCTAGAAACTTACAGTAACATATTCCTCCTCTTGCTTTATTTAAATTGTATAAATGCCCAAATTTGCTAAACTGGTTCATAATTACTCTGTTATACTAATGATCTCATTTCATGGAAGCAAATAATGCTTTCCCCCTAATTTCTATACAGGTATGAGAAAAGCTGGTAAAAATATATTGCTTTGGCATAACTAATGCTGGGAGAGATGAATATCTATCTTATCACGTTCATCAGAGCAGGCCATACCATTTATATTTCACTGTAAAACAAAGAACTCTTACATGTTGCACAAATATTCTCGATATTTTGTTAATGCTTCACCCTTCCTACTATAACATGGCTATACCCGTACTTACTTCCTTATCAGCAAAATGTGATTTTCAAGAGTAATGTTCCTGGCTGACATATGATAGAAAGGCAATAAAGCCACAGCTAGGTTCAGCTGAAGCTGAATTTATGACACCATTTTGGATGCATACACATCGCCCCCCTGTCAGTACCTGCATCTCTCATTTTCAACCACTAGATGGTGTGAAAAAATAAAAAAATTGCCTAGGATTCCTGCCGACTGCCACAAAATCCAAGTATTAATGTAGTGGATTAGGAAATATTTTAGAAGAAAAGTCTTGACCCACTTCGGGACGGTTAGGCTCACTTTTCCTTTGGTTATATTTTCACTTACTGGACAAAGAGCTCATAAATGATTAGACCTTGAAACTGAATCAAGTGGAGGGTTAAGATAGATAATTCTCTGGCACTTTCCCCTCCAAGGACCCTAAATTCCAAGCTGACAGTAGTGGCCAACACTCATTTTTCTGAAAAAGCTGTAACAATCTTTAAGTGGAACAGGGCTGAATTTTCTGGGCTGTATTTTGGAGCAGAAATCATTCCCACAGAGAGAGGCTCTATATATCTGGAGCAGCAGCAAGCCTGCTTCAAGGACCGATTACGGATTAATCACGGCATGGCAACAGGACTGTTGATATACAGAGGACAGCTTAAGCTACTGTTTTTCTATTTTGCTCCATTTTTTAAATTAAATTTCTCACTTTTTTGGGGAAGGAGTAGCAAACAATTTTTTTCACCTACAAGCTGAAGATTAAGATTTTATAGTTGCCATAATGTACCCGAAGAGCACAACCCACAAAGAGGCCAAACTCATACAGTGGAATCCATTCACTCATGGCCTTTTTGGGGGGAGCGAGGGGGGGAAGAAGTGGTTATTTTAAATTAGTCCAATTCTTCAGTGCTGAATAACTGCTTGAAAGTTTGCCCAATCCACAAGCTTTATTCAGCCTTTAGTAATGCAATTCAGTTATTAGTTTAAGTGACAATGAAATACCCCAAAAGACATACATGGTCAAATTAATATTAGTAATACATCTTCTATATTTTTATATAGGACTATCCTTATATCCATAAATCTTAAATTTATTTAAAAGAGAAGCTGTTACATTTATTATTCAGAAATGTAGTTAAAGGTATCACAGAAGATTTAAAGCAATTGTGACAAAACTTAATTTGAAACTAGGACAAACAGATGCCTTTATCTTTCATGCACCTACTTGTGTATTTCAGTGACCTACAATATTTTTGTACTAATTACACTGAACAGCAATTAGATAGACACATATTTTATAAAGTAGTTTTTTTCATTGAGAACTTATAAAAGCGGTTTGTTTTTTTTTTTCTAATAGGGGGAGAAAAATATAAACTTCCTCTGATTAATTGTTCAGAAGTAGACTTCAATGGACCATGATATATATATTTTAACAGAGGTTTTGTTTGTGTTGGGGAGGTCAAGAGAAAATGTGAAAATTAACCAACATCAACATAAAACAAAACTTCATGCCTTTACTGTTTAGTGCTAATTCAGATGAGAGAAATTATATTTCTCATTTGCTTTGCAAACAGAAATATAATAAAAAATGCCCAAATCTGTCAGAGCAAATGAATTTGGAATCTGAGCTCCCAGAACAATAACAATCTACATACAAAGATGAAAGCATAGTTCAAAAAAACAAACCATCTTTTGTAGGAAGATCCCAAAAAAGTCAGAATCAGCAGAGTCAGGAATATAAAACAGGAAACAAAAAACATAACATACAAGGTAACTTAAAATTCTGCAAGGTTAACTTCTACAAGCAGAAAGTACATTGTCTCCTGTTAAGTCAGTTAACAAATGGTAGCCAAGATCTAACACGTAAATAAACATGCTTTAAAGTTAATTCCTGTTATGTGGCTATGTTTTAATTGTGATTATAGTTCATTTGACAAAATAATTAATTGCAGTGACTATCTGATTGCAGACAAAGGATTTGAAAGGGAGTGCCAATTTCCCCCCACAGAACTGTGGGAATGTGCCCTTGTGCCATGGCTCTCTTTTTACAACCATGTAGCCCCAGTAGTGTCTCATACCTTGCTGATAATGTAGATAACGTCACCACGTTTAAATGTCAACTCATCAGCTTCATCTCCAGTGCAGTCCCACAAACCTTGATAGAAATTGGCATAATCGGTATTTTCGCTATCTGCAAAGAAAACGGCACCTAATTATAAACCAACTAAGGTTGAGGATAACTAAAGTTACTCTTTAAACCTTCAAATAGTACAAAGCAATTTAGTAGCACACATTTCTTATTCCTCTTTTCAGAAACAGCTCCTTCCTGCCATGAAAGCAAGTGAAAAATAAGTTTAATGTGCAAGCCCTTCACTGGCAAGTTGCATCACTGAGAGACATGTAGCTACAGGTTTTCAAAGCATTTTTCAAAGCTGCAACTTAAAGCAGCTATTTTTCCTCTGCCAGTATATTTCTAGCAAGCCATATATGTACCCCAACTTGAAACTGATAAAACTGCTAGAATATAATTAATAATGATCAGTGAAAGGAAGCTAAAGTATTTTGTGATACACTCCCCCTCCCTCTCCCGTTCCAACAAAATTAAATAGCTTCTCTGAGAACCTCTGAGATAATCCTTGATTCTTCCTTCTGAAATATTGGAGAACTTGGAAACTGTTGCTGAAGCTGCATTTCAAAAATATTTGTGTCAGCTCCAGTTTAGGACATTAAGCCCGGGCTAAACGTGCAACTACACTACAGTCATAAACTCATCCTTCTAACAGCATAAGCACAATGGATGTGCTGTGTTCAAGCTGCCATACAGACCATTAACTGATTGATTATTTAGCACTCTTTGCTCTGTAATACGGCAATAACACAGTAATAAATGCTTTGTCATACATTTACAATACAGAGTACAGCTATTGAAACACAGCGCTCACACACAGTTAAATACACTGGGCGCTTCTGTTGCACTGCAAACTATTTCCTGTTTTTAATTCCATGAGAATGGAGTGTGATGAGTTAATGCAAAAAGAATGTAAGCAATACCACTAAGATGACCGGTTACATTATGTATACACTAACCAGACAGAATGTATACGTACTAATAATTTACATCACTGGAAAGCTATCTTCTAATTCTGATAACATAAATATCACTGAACTGGCTGGATCAAGGCTGTCATCTTAGTTTTGTTATATGATCCTTGAACTGCAGGCTTGCTGGTTATTCCAACATACACCAGTTACATTTGCATGTCATTAGCACTCTACACCATTATTTATAGTTTACAATTTAACCATGATTGGTTCATTTTATTACAAAAAAAAATCCTGCTAAAAATATCAAGTATCAGGAGATAGAAAGCATCACACTATAAAAGCATAGTGGTATTCAACTTGTGTTCTTCTCTATTTTGGTAAATACCTAGATTTGAATTTTAATACTCTCTGTGTGAGCAAGAAGAGTTTGTTTTCTCTTTCTCCATTTCAGCCTGCACTCTGTGCTATCTTGTTTGGGTGGCAATACTGTCATAAGGCTAAATATTCACAACCTTCTATTCAAAGCTGCTATGCCAGTTATCCACCATTTAATTTCCATAAACTGGTGATTAGGATCTATCACTTTCTGCATAGCACTAGGGGGCGTTCTGGCTGCCAGGGCCCAAAATCTTCTGTCCTCACCCCAAAAGCAACACTTCATACCCATATGAAAGCTCACAATCATTCAGAAATAAGAGATTTAGTTATTTTAAAATGCACAGACATTTTAATATGAAGGCATAATCAGTTTGAAATGTTGCACCTCCAAATTTTGGCCCTTCCTATTTTTCACCTCATTATTCACCAATTTAGCATTAGACAATTATAAACAGTAACACAGGTTAGCACAAAATTAATTTGTGATAAATATTAAATCAGAATCTCTCCTTGGTCATTTCTTACTATACAGATCACAGTTCCCAACTCTGTGTCATAAACAATAACGTAAGTCCACACGAGAAAAAAATAAAAGAACTATTTTGGTACATCCCACCTCTCAAATCTTTCATCAGTTGGCTTATTGATTTTGTTTAAAACACATTACTCAGGACTTTTACTTCTTCAGAACATCACTGAAAGAAATCATGACTTTCCACACTGACCTTTACCACTTTGAGCTCTGCTCTTACCTTTATGTGCCTGCAGTAACTCCTGTTAACACTTAAGTGAGTTGCAACAGAAGGGACCCAACAGTGGGTGAGACATGTCTCTCCTTTTATGTTCATCGTGAGCATTTAATTAAGTTTTAAAGTGGAAAGCACCTCAATTAATAATGTGAACACACTGGAAAGATGCGTTTTAAAATAAGCTTATTGCAACAGGGAAGATTCTGACCAAAGACTGACCATGGCTCTGTGCCCTCATCTGTGAATTCAGCATAAGATAGGGTTATTTTAATCAGAAAGCCACATTTTTCAGAAAAATATATACAGTATACCAGGAGCACAGAAAAAAAACCATGGAAAAAAAGTGGCAGTGTAAGTTTGTGAACAACTATTCTATAAGGGTAACTAACTATACATGAAAGACAATTGTAAATGTAACTTCAGACTTTTTACACCTAAAGTGAAAAGGGCTTCATAAAATGATTCATAGTGCTTACAAACACAGGTGTAGAATGAAGAAAAAAAAAATAGGCCGCAAAAACCTCTGCAAAACACAAGCCCACTCATTCTTACTTTGGTCCCTTTCAGTTTGAGAAGACCTTGACAAATTTCCTTTTATTGCCTCTGAAGAATGGTATAAAACAAAACCAGGAGGTCTGAGTAAAGGAATTTGGTATTTATATGGCAGTGAAATAATGTGAAGCTTCTTAAACACATGTAGTACCTGAAAACAGATGGATTTAGCATCAAGAACTTACATGCCCATTACAGTTCAAATTCCAAAGGTATTGATTTGCTGGTGTTACTCTGTTAAAATTACACTCTATTCCCAAACACTTCAAAATGTTACATGCCTTAAAAATACTATGACGACGTAACTGCTAAACTGAAGTGTGTTACATTTTGAAGGTATGGTCACTTGTCCAGAAATACAAATAAGACATGATAGAAAACCATTAAGTGTGTATCTGAGGGCAGAAAGCAGTTTGGTTTTATCTACCCACTGCTTTGAAGACTACCAATCCCAAGAAATGGGTGAAGAAGATTTTGGATAGGTTGTTTCTCCAGAAAATATTTCTTTTATTCCAGGACAGCTACCTGGATGAACTACTATCAATAGTTATCAATACTCTTCCAAAAAGAATTCTTCATGGTTTACTCCAGCCATCTCTGCTTTTCTAGTAATGGTAGTAGGAACAATGGATATTTTTGTTCAATACACGGATGGAAACCCTTCAGAGTTATTTTGACAGATCAAAAGACAATGGCTGCCAGCCTCTCTGACAGTAGTCTCAGGCTGCTTATTTCACTGAAAAATACTGGCATCTGACAATACGTGCTTGAAGAAAGAAAGGTGAATAGTTCAGGTAAAAAAATCTGAAAAATATATCACTCAAGCATGCATCTCAAATATTAGACTATTTAAAACTTAGGAATGCCCATGAATTGCTCAAGGGGAAAAATTATAATAATATTCTAACAACCACAATAGACAGAAAAGAAGAACCAAACCACACCATAACTTGAAAAACATATTAATAATACATATTTCAGAGAGATTTAAGTGTGCTATCTCACTGCAGCCTAAGGCAATCAGCAGGTTAATTTCTGCCCCCTACATTGTGACAATTTTTGCAATTCCCATTTCTGAGCGCAAACCTGACAGAGCACTAAACAGACCAAAACAAAATCAAAGTTACAACCTAAATATGAAAATGCACTACATAAAACATTAGGATAAATGTGATTGTGCCTGATTTGTTTCAGTCGTCCATTTTAACGCTGATGACATGCAAGTTAGCAAACCCTACTATGGTAGTGATTTAGAGCCAGGAGTTTTATTATTTGCTTGCACATTCCTTGTGGAATGAAGGAATACATGTGAATGTTTTCCATGCACAACTGTGGTCCACTGCCTAGTATATTAAACAGCTTGCCATTCTGACTCATGTTCCTCAACTCTTGGTAAGATTTTTCAAAAGTTAATAGTGTCAGATTTGAAGATTCAACAACATTTGAAAAATACAAACTGTAGCCCCTTTGGTTAATTATGTGCTCAATATTTACCATTGTGAAGGCTTAAAGATGGAGGTACAGCTGAAGTTCAAAATTAATGGTATCAGAATGAGTGTCTTACACAAGTGATCTAGACTTCGGTTTTGAGTCTCAATCACCAAACAAGACAAGCTCAGTCAAAGAATCCAGTTATTTGTTCGTTCTGATGATGCCCTAAACTTCAAAAAATGCCTGTTACTTGCCCTTTATCCCACAGGCCAGAAAAGTTACAAAATAAGGGCAAAACAACAGTAGGGTATTTATTTAGACTCAAAGTCTAATACATCCCAAGATATTTGGTTTAATCTTTCTCACTTCCATTCTTCTGTTCCTTAAAATCAAACATATTTAAGGAACATATTCTGTTCCTTAAAATCAAACCCAAAAATCAACATATTTACACTGATAAAGTAAAAAGAAAAAAAAAAAAGACACTTACTGAAATAGGGATTGTGGAAATGATAATGGGTAGAAAGTTATAACAAAAAAGACCCAGCAAGCCGTATTATATAACTGAAACTCTTCAGGGCTTTGGTATTTTTAAATTATTAGGTCCCTAGCAGTTAATGCAAAGCTATCCAGCAGCAAGAGTCAGCACCAAGAAGAACAGAACAGAATAAAAAGAACTCAAGTCTGAAAGTTAATTGAAGTAGAAATATGTTATGGCAAGAAAAGAGTAGGAAAAAAAAGAAAATTTTTTTACACTAATCAGCTTGAGCTCAAGCTGAGCTTGAGCAGACAATATGCAGACTATTTTCTCTGAGTTCAGGTTTAGTAAAGCGAGGCAATAAATTAAACTTAAGAATGTATGCACTGTTTGTGTAGAAAATCATAAAATATTCTCAAGTCATGTCAGGTATTTATGATGCGATGCCTATCAGAAATACTCATGTCAACTCAGCCCTAAAAGTCAAACAAATTTCCAGTGTTAAATAGTGAACTATGTAAGATCAGATCACAAAACTATTGCTTGAAATGAACCTGACATCTGGGGGGAACTGCTATGGTATTTTCAATGACATTACACAAATACTAATAAGACTGATAAGGCTGTTCTCATAGCAATTAAATTTTTTCAAAAATGCAGATACTAAGGTTTTGGTTTTTTAAAAGTATGAGCAATTAGAATTTCAGGAAGGTACATTAGTGGAAAAAAAATGCTGTTGGCAACTTTATAATTGGATTGACCCCATGCTCCATTACGACAACACACTCTTATAATTACAGTAATGTCTAAATGAGTACTAAATATTAAGGCTGTAATGAGTCATGTTGTTTTACACATGTTTTTAGCAGAGCACAATGCTAACAGCATCTGATGGCTCGGCTCTTGTTTCCTTTCCAAGAAAAGCAACCCAAAACTCTTCACAGCAACCTGTTCCTGCTTTCCTGTATGGGTCAGGAAATCAGGCCTCTGTTTCCTCTCCACATGTTGCAACAGGAAGAGCACTGCAGAGCTACTTCCTAAAGGAACTCTTCTTGCCCACCCCTTCCTTGACAGGCCTGAAAGAATTATGTGTATTATGTGCAATGGGGGAAGGAGAGCCAGATTGCATGTCAGTGCAGGTCACAGTTACAATGCAGCAGATCTCACAAAGGTGTAAGGTCTGATAAGAAGCGAGTCTTCTCTGCTTGCTGTGTCAAATCACCAACAGTTTATCTAAAGGTCTGTGCCCTTGAAGCACAAAAATATATTGTTTTTAAGCATAACTGGAAATACCTTTCTTTTAAGAAAAGTTGCCTGGCTATGTGACTTTACATGGTGCATGCAGTTATTTTTCCAGTCCCAGAGATAATTAGCACAAGGGCGCTTTGCCAAGCTAAAGCTGCGAGAATATCCTTCACAGCCTTTCTGGGCATTTGTGTCCTTTTCCAATTTTTATGCTGCTGTCACTGGACTCTGGCATTTCTTACCTGATTCATTTGCTTTCTCTGGTAATTATATGCAATGAAGATATGCATGGCCAACATTTAAACAGGCTGCAGATCAATTAGTGGTCTTAAGTTTATCTGATTTTTATCAAAGAAGACAGAGCTTTGGGTCGATTGTCAGAGCCTGTGTCAAGTTGACCTTTTCAGAGACGTCTACATTGCCAGTCCCTTGGGCAACTTGTTGTCCCCTGTTAGTCTCTGAATGGCAGAAGTCTGTTCTGCTCAAGCACAAAGTATACACAGATGTCTATATTACATTCTTATAGGTTTGACAGCAACTGCATGTTGTATCTATAAACTGTCCTTTAGCAGTGACACTTCCTCAATGATGATAAGCTAATTTATGCAACTAAATCTCCTTTGTGCAGAAATGAAAGCTAATTGAGTCATTACAAAGTAATTCAGGAAGGAATACCTTGTATAAATTGGCTTACTTTATAAATCCTTCTCAAGTGGTTTTCATGCATCCTAAGTGGTACTTAAGCAGTTTTGCTGCCATCACATACTGGGAAAAAAAAGACAGCTTTACAGAGCTATAAAAACATTATTTTAAAACAGCAAATGGAAGAGAGAAGAAAATAAAGGTAAAAAGAAAGTGTATACACAAAATAAAGAGGAAAGGTTTTAATTACCTGAAACAGTGGTAACTTCCTCCTGCCTCTCATTGCTTGGCACTTCAGCTTTTGAAGAAAGACGTTCTTCTGCAAAACACATAACTGCAAATGAAATCCTGAAGGGCCACCTCAGCTGACAGGAATTACAGCCCACATCAGCCTGAAAAACACACTCTGTATTTCCAGACTGTAAGCCTTGTTTACTATTTTGCACTTATACAGAAGTTGGAACATTGTTATTTCTGTGGTTTCCGCCATCCATCCAAACACTCCAAGATCTTTCTTTCAAAATCTCAATTGTGAACATCTGTTTCCCTTTTCACTCTGGTCTGAATGCAGTCATATAGAGCTGCAGTTCTGCTGATTTTCAGTCATTCCGAGGCAATTAGAATGAGGATCCTCTTCTGCTGCGTACATTTATTGCCAAAAAAGGATAAAGAAAAGGAAACCAAGGTGTGAAAAAGTATCCCCAGCCCAAGCAATAACTCAGTTGTAGAGAGCAGTATGCAACAAAGGCAGATGAAATCTTACTTTCCACAATGTCCTACAGACACAGTAGCTCAACACCTGCATGATGGGAACACAGCCACTACAGATACCATGCCCTTCACTACTCCTACCCATTGTGCCTGACCATGTTTTAAGCAAGCCAGACTCTATCAAATGACTTAGGGCAAGTTTAGGAGACAAGAAAAGAGAAAACCTGGCAGTGATCAGCTCTAAAGCATGTTTTCTGGCTAGCAGGCTTGGAACAGTCTGAAATCCCCACAGGCAACTTTGAAAGATGTGCTCCATCCTCCCTGTCTGGCACAGACATTGAACTCTCTCAAGTCCAGAGCCTCACTTGAGTAAATCCACACTCTACTCAGTACAGGGACATCAGATCTGCTCCTTGTATTTCCCAGTCAACAATTCTGTTGATGATGTAAAAAAGGGGAACAAACTTTTAGCTGAATCCAGTCTTTAGGTTCATAAGGAAGTAGAAACAAATTTATCTTGGCATTTACAATATATCAAAACTGACAAGGCTGCTGTACTGAATGAGGAAATAGTATATTGATAAACCCACTTCTCAAACATGAATTGGACTTTTAATACATTTAAATTCTCTGCCTTTGCTACTCATCACATCATATACAGATAGTCAAGCTTCTTTGTAAGATACACATTTCAGCAACTAGTTTTGATATTTTACTAATGACAGACAACAGATGAATCACTCACAGTGTTTAAAATGTTCCTCATTGTGAAACACATATGTAATTGCCCATTTACTTTGACAAAGAGTGAATTTTATATCAAAAGTTCAAAGGATTTTTTAACCTTGTAAAAATTTAATCTATCCACAGGACTGCTCCTGCAAACATTAAAGCAGATGTTTAAAGCACAAGAGTAGACCTGTTGGAATGAGTATGCATAATTGCTGCTAACCTCTATACACAGTCCTACAAATATTACAATTAGAACATAAGATTCACTTTACAAAGAGCTTTGAAATTCTGCCCTACTAAGTCAGCAAGATTTTTGTTCTTGAATCTTGACTAGTTAAAAATCTGGTAAAGATTAATATAAGCTATTTTTTAAGCCAAGGTGGGGTGGAAAAAGAACAAGAAAAAAAATCCTAGCAATAGATCAGGAGAAATCTGAAGCTGTAGTACACACAAAACACTTTAAACTATGTACTGCATTCAGATGTCCAAATGTATTCCCCTACTTGGCATTAACATTTGTCACACATTTCCAAGTATGCTCATCTGTTTATTTTAAGAACTCACAATTGGAGCAGAAATGGCAAAAGTTCATCCCTATGTGCTGTCCAGAGCACTAGGAGGCACTGTCATTCTGTGGGTTCCCTACCATGGTTACACCCCTCACAGGGAGTAGTACCCCAGTATCAGTAACATTTTCTAGAATTTCTCCCTTTTCCCAGAAAAAAACACCTTCATCCAACACACACACTATCATATTATTCTTTCATTAAATAGATGTTAGTATTACCTGTTACTGAATGTTCGGACCTAAAGCACTTGCTGTGTTGAATGTCCTATGGATTTTAACTCTATCACTTGTCATGGTCATCAGACCAGTTTAAACTGAGGACTGACTCCAGTAGAGGGTATCTCAACTAAAGTAAAGCAGCAGCAGAGGTTTGAAGAGACTTTTTTGTAAGGTGCTGCTGAATACATGTAAGGTACTGCTGAATACATGTAAACTGCATTGTTATTTCACAGAAAATACTTAGAATATATGCATTCTTCTGAAATATTTATTTCAGGGACAAGAGTTGACCAGATCCACATCTGAAGATATGAAAATGTCTGAATCAAAGCTCTTTGAATTCCAAAAGGTGTCCAAGTCAAGCAAAAAACTTACCATATTTGCATCCTGATTTGGATCTCAACCATCCCCACTCATCCCACCTTGCTTTACACTACAGAGTTGTCACAGAGAGGACAAATTTTCAGGTACAATTTGACTGGAAGAGGCAGTCCAGAAGCATGGTGGACATTGTCCAGCTGCTAATGGGCATTCAGTCCATGGTATCAGGCTGAAGAAACTGCATAGGAAACCTCCTCTGAAACAGGCACAACAACCATCAGGTCCTTGGCACAAACCTCTGCTTTATGAATCCGTTGCAAATGGTTCACACCGTTTGCTAATGTAATCATGTTCAGAGTGCAGCAGTTGTAGTAGGCTTGGCTTAGGGTAGTAAAAGAGAACCTGTGGTTCTTAACTCATGTTTTCTGATATTATGGCCTGAAGCAGTAACTAAGTGCAGGCGGCGTCCTTTAAACACAGCAACCTCGATTACCTCAGGAATTACAGCTGCAGTCTGATGCAACATGCATAACTTTGTGTTGCAACAGGGCACAGAGTCAAAAGATTAAAAATTAAATTAAGAAATACAGTAGAAATACTTCTGGTTTTTTTAAGACACTGTGTCTAAGGAGTCATGCATACCTTTAAAATAATCTGTTCCAGTTTTTCATCTGTACATCTTCTTCACACCATCACTATAACTGCAGAGAGAAAATACTATTTTCCACCTTCTCACTATGTCAAAATGAGACTAATCTACACTAACCAAACCAATGAACTCTTCCAGAGCTGTAGATCCAAAGAACTCCTGAGATACAGATTATGTTCCATACTATGCTGATACTTAGAGACCTTAATGGCAAACAACCTACAAAATTCTTGTGACAATGCAACAAAGAATTAACTATATTTGTTAAAGGTTTTCTTCAGTTAGTACACTAAAGTTGTTAAAAATAATTTACTTATTTAATTTGCAGTTTGAAGAAAAAACAGAAAAATAATCACCTAATCACATATGATTCTACCATCTACAAAATTTTAAAAGTGAACAATGAACCCTAAATTTGCTGAAGTTTTTTTATATAAATCCATTAAAGGGAGGAAGGAGAGAAGACTGGACTACTTAAGTATAAAATGGATGTTTGGCTTGAACAGTGCATTCCTCCAATGGAATGTGGTATCTCCATGATAAACATGCATAAATTTAGCAGTTTCCTCTACTAACATGTTACCTAACCATCTTTTTACATTAGATTCTAATGTAATGCCGTTATTATTTGGTATTCTATAGCCTTATAGTTTCTGACACATTCTCATTGCACAATCCTAGTTTACACCTTGAATAATCCCAGTTTGTGAGTTAATGTATTCTATTCAATGCTTTGATTACAGTAAACAAAACCAGCTCAGCTATGCAGCAAAATCTACCAAACCACACAGATGGTTATAAGCTTTTCATTGTGTGGTTTCCATAGCAATCATATTGCAAATCTGGAAGCTTCTTGCAAATAAGCAGCTTGTATTTACATGCCTCTCGGCTGCAGCGTGGAACACAACAACAAGTGAAGTTATTATTCCTATCACATATTGTTAGCAACATGACTGGAAGATGTTTTGATCAGTTCAGATAAAAAGTACTGCAGTGAACTAATTTTTCATCTAATTCATAATGATACAAGCAATCACACACTTGTAATGCACATTCATGTCTCTTCATTTGAAATCTCACTGTAGTGTCAGAAGGTTATAAGCATACAAACAAGTCTTGTAAGAGAGACACCCCACAAAAATTTTTTATTATTAAATAAACAATTTTAAAAACTACACAGTGTCTTTACTATTGTACTTGGCAGGGAGAACAGATGCATGCAAAAAAAACAGGTGTGTACATGAACTCTGGTGACACCGAGTATCACAGGTCTACACTGTTCTGCCCAAGAAGGAGTAAAAGAAATAATGGCATGTTAACACCAAGAGTATTACTCCTCCACGCTGCTTTTTTGCTGCCAAATAAGACTCCACACATGCAAACAAGAAATCTCAAACCCACATAAATGCTTACCATGGGAAAGATTCAAGATCTTTTCTCTCCAGAATTTACAGTTTTATGAATTGACCCACCCCCCATAACAGATGGATTATTACTCTAATAAGAAACATTAATCAACCCAGCCACACTTTTTTTAAATTAGCGAGAATTGGCTTTTTAAAAACAAGAGTATTTGTTCAGAGAAACATTTAATATTTCCAGAGAAGCAGCAATAAACGCACAAAATTTAGGAAGAAGATTGTTTATATAATTTGGCCAAACTGACATCTTCTGCTAGCATTTGTGGTGAGGGCTGGTGACCAAGTATTAATGCCCTGTTTTATGCAGGGCCAGCAAATTGCCTTACCTGAGGTGAGTGCTCCCCAGCTTTGGGGATGGGGTTCTCTGCAGCATTCTCACCTGTACAGGCCTGTACACTTCACCCAAACTCTTAGAGTGTTTTAGCCTAAGTAGCTTCATAGAAAATCTAGTAGGCTTACTTGCCTTGGTTTGTGTATTTATAATGGCAGGGATTTTCATTTCTAGTATCTTTAAGACTCCAGATCCTCCCATTATGTATGGGAGACATCTCTCTATACGAAGAGATCTTCAAATGCAATTAGCAAAACTCCAACTTTGATAATCCTCCAATATTCCCAAAGATCTGTCCCTTTCCCCCAGCTCCTCTGGGACATGGCAGTTTACTGGAAGATTTACACAAAGCTTCTTGACATTTCACCTCACCATTAGCAGCCTAGTGTACTCTGTAAACAACAAAACAGTTTGGAAAAGGCTGTTGAAGGTGCTGTTGTCTAGCCATAGTGTGAGTTCTTGGGGGCAGCAGAGAGGGGGAGACAGACTCTTGTTTTACTAAAGCTCCACCTGACTGTACAACAGTGCATGGTTTGAGAAGGAAAATGCCTCCAGGACAGTGAGAGAAGTGGGAAACAAGTTGGCTGCTAGAGAAGAGTTTATAAACATGAGAATTTCTTACCATGACCAAAGAAAGGACATTTTATTGCTACTTCTATGGGTCAGCTAGTTGCCACTCAAGAGCTCAAACAAAAAAAAGTTATATTCCTATGTGGCAAACTTGAGTGTAAAAAAAACTCAATTCTACAACACATGCAGAATGATAGAAACAGGTCACTCAAACACAAGCTATACACTGGGATTGCAGACAAGATGACATCAACATATGTCAGTGAAAGGAGAAGTTGCATCTGACTAAATGGTCATCATTGTGTTCAGAAATATGACGAGAAACAGGCAGTACAGAACTGTATTCCAAAAGAATACAGAAAGAGATCTCTGGGTTATGAACAATATAAAAATACATCTTAAAGAAAAATAATATGCATGCTGAGATGCTTCAGTTTTAGTTGACGACAACCCATGCCAATTCCTAACCCAAATTTCTCCCAACACATGCGATCCAAGTCTGAGTCCAAGATGGAGGCAAAAGGTTTCATTCAAACATACCACCATCTAAACAGGATGGGACCTCCAACTAACACTTTTGCACAAGTTTTAACCAGCTCTTTGAAAACAACCATTATCTAAAGTAAGGTTAAATATACCTTATTTATACACCACTCTTCCCAACCAGTAGACAGTAAGAGAAGTCTGCTATTAATATTAACAATGTCCTGACTTCTCAATGGCCTTGAATAAGTAGCACTGGCTTTACAAAGTGAAAAAGCTAGAATAACAAAATAACTTTGGGAGAGATGGGATCTGTGGAAATTGCTCAGTCTAATACCCTGCTCTAACTCAGAAAGTTAGATCAGGTTTCTAGGAAACAACATTTGGCCTCTTTTGGTACTCCACACTAAACTGCTCAGCAGCAGTTTAAAAGGGCCTGTGCATTTTAATAGCTCACGTATGACACAGCTGAAGCTAATGACTTTCTAGAACAGGATTAGCCCAAATTACCCAGTTTTGTACAGATCTTGCCAAGTCTCCAGATGTGAGGCTTCCTGTACTCCTTGAGAAATCCTGCACTTCTTTTCCCCTCAGTTGCACTCCTTTTATCTTTAAAAGGTGCTACTGTGCACCACTGTTACTCCCAGTTGTCTAAGCAATAACTAAACCAGCCAGCTCAGCTACAAGTGAAGCACTGCCTCCTGTTGAGAAGACCTCGACAAAGTTACCTCATCTTCCTCACAGAAAAGATTAGTAGATTTTATTGCAAATTAACTCAGGATCACTATTGCAAGAGAAGGAGAAGTCACATGGGAGTAGTGGAATGTCACTTACACATTTTCAGAAGAAAAAAACTCTCTCAAAACCACCTTTCTGTGGCACCATCCAGTGAATATTAGCACATCTGGCTTAACCAAAACCAAACAGCAGATCCAACATGCCTTTCCTAAGAAAAGTATTTTGGAGTTACAGCATTTGTTAAACTAAAGAGTAAAGTAAACCAAAAAATTCCCAGTCCCACTAAGGACAACTAGCAAACAAACTTTATGGCTGTGATTCTCTAGTGTTGAACAGAGTAACATTTTGATCATATAACTGTTGCTATGAAGAATAATAACAGAGAGAAGTAACAGAAAGAAATGAGTGCATTTGGAAAACTGTTTGAGAGAAAAAAAAGTATCTATTTCTAAATACATCTGTGAAAAAGACACCACATTTTTCCTATATTACCACACACATAGGAATTCACATGAACTATAGTAGCACAATGAATTTTAAAAATCACATTTTTAAAAGCTGAAAGATATTCTTTGGCCTCTCACTATTCTCCTGGAAAAAACAAGAAACAAGTGATCAAAGAGCACATCTCTGGAGGAAAAACAGCTACTCTCACACACACAAAATAAAAAATAAAATTAAAAAATACATTTTTGGCAAGGTCATCCATAGTTGCTGCAAAGTGGATCTTCACACTTTACTCTGAGACTTTTACCAATTTTCATTAAATCTAGGGGAATGCTTTGCTTTACCTACCTTTTCTAGTTGCTGAGACCTAAATATATGTTAGCACATTTCCTCTTTCTTTTTCTTTCCTTCCCCCAGTACCAAATATTCCAGTAACTTTGCTTGCCTGCCTTTGCCCCATTCTGTAGTCACAGCCAATAATCCTTCAGATCCCACAATTTTGTACATTTACCAAACACAGAAGTTGTTCATATGAAAGTGGCTGTTACAAGGCTTCACAAGGGCCCTTCAGATTTTAAGAAAAAACTGTCAAAATGGGAGGAAAAATATTCTCAGTCACCTGAATGACCAAACAGAATATATTCACGGGGACAACTGAATAATCCACAGAGGTGCAGGCAATTCCCAGTTCCAGTTATGAATATATTAAGATTTCATGAACTCAGCTTCCTGCTTGGAGCTCTCCTTGCAAATAAGCAATCTTCAGTCATGTTTTGAGTGACAGCTAAAATGAATTCAACTTGGTTGGCCACTTTCTTCCACTAGTCTTCCAAACAATAAAAAATCTAAAATCTCTGATTAAAATCAAATCAAACCAAACAGAATCTTCTCAATCTTTTTACGTACTCTACATTCCTTTTTTTTTTTTTTTTGGGTGTGGGGTAACATAGATGCAAAAGAATTAAGAGTTTTTCAATTCAAAGTTAAAGTAGGAAAAAAATTGCTAGTCTGACAGAACTAGTAGAAAGAGAAGCATGTCAAATCTCAGTTACACCAATAGCAAGCTTTGGAGGAGAGGAGATAGAAAAAAGGTAGAAAAAGCAGGAGTACCTACCAGGGAAAACCACGTAGAATGCCTAATTTTGGGATATTAACATTTATTTGACAATATTATATAATTATTATTAATAAAATTCAATATATATATGCCAAAGTGCAGTGTGCACTGCATAGAAATAAGAGATGGCTTTTGCACTGACCTTTTTATTTCCTCATGAAGAAAGACCTGATAATAGTAATTCTTCTCAAGAGAAAAGATAAAGGTCATCACAAGCAAGTTCATCGTGGATATGCACACAATGACTATAATGAAGAATAAAAGAAATTATAGAGATCCACTTCCAGAAACTCATTCACTGATTTCCCATTTTCATATTCACAGACACTTTGTATTTACAAATAAAGTCAGTGTTTCGGGATTTTTTTGTCAGAAATCAAGTATTTGTCTAATCCTATATGCTGAGTGAACTGGTCAGAATATATTAAACTCATAAATTAAAAAATGGTTTGATGGGCCATCAAAGAAGGTGAAAATTTCGTAAGTGATTACAAAATCCAGCTCAGTACAAATTCCTTAAGTCTTACTAGGTACTTTTTTAAATCTTACCTTTACTTTTTTGATCAAGATATTAGGTAACAACTTCCACAACTGAACAGAAGCATCTTTGAAGATAAAGTTTCATGCTAAATTTCAACAAAAGCACAATTTTGGCTCTACTTCCAAAATTGTTCCTAAAGCCTCAATTTTGGCATCCCAAATTGAGGTCATAGGCATCCTACATAAATCCATACTTAAACATTTAAAGAAGGAATAAAATATTTTATAACTCTACTCTTAACAGGTCTCAACAATGTAGAGGAATATCTTTTGGATTTTAATGTTTCTACATGCTCATCTAATTATTTGTCTGATGAACAAAAAATGCTTCCTTCTCTGTTCCCCATCACCCTAGCAAAAAAAATAGTCGCAATTATTGGACAGAATGCAAATTAGTTTCTCAAAGGGACAAAACAACAATATTTTTTAAGTTTATTCCATGGTTCTATTGTAGGTTCACAGGAATCTGGCTAGAGATTGCTGGCCTAAATACGTGTGGCATGTACATAGGAATATTATTCTAAACATAATAAAGATTTATATGAATTCACTGTAACTAAAATGAATTTGTTTGTTCTCTCAACCTGTAATAGCTCTTAGCTATGTAAATAATTTAAGTGTCCAACATGACATTTTATAAACCTTATAATTAAAATGTTTTGCTAAAATAAATGTGGTGGCTATTAAAATCTACATAGAAAGTATAAATAGTTCCCAATGTAAATATATTTAGCAATCAAATATTCAATTAACTAATCTATACTGTATAACTCTGTACTACAGTGTTATTTGACAACCATGTACAGCAGTTATATTTCTCAAGCTCAAATTTATATGATAGAAAAAGTCTGTAAATGTCAAGTAAAGTTTCTCATAATCATTGATCAGCAGCAAGTCTTAAATTTAAAAGCCATTTCTGAAAACTACATATTCTTAATTATTACAAATGGGACTGGACATAAAATTTACATATATACAATTCATAAAGCATCTTGCTTAAACCACATAATATCCTATAATAATCTGCAAGGTTAATGTATTCAAATTTATAGTATGCTTCCTGAACTTACTCAAAAAAGGGACAAAAGGCAAGGCATAGCTCATGTCAGTGAAATGAAACACAATACAGTTGTTGGCATGTTTCCACAAGCAAAGTCTGGCTCCCAGATGCTTCTCTTGTAACTCCTTTAAAAATATTATACCAGGATATTTTTGCATTCCCTGTGTTGATCACTAACTGCACACTGACAAAAAAAAAATCAGCAGTTTTCACCCTTTGGGTATTTTCATTGAAAGTAACAAACCCACACTACTGCTCTTTTCCACTGTTTATGGGCCAGGCCATTAAACAAAATTATATCAATGACGCTAAATCCTTTCTCCAACTAAAATGATGAAATGAAGTGAAAATGTTATTGCTATGATTCACTAGTATCAGGTTAAATCAGAAATATGCAGAAAATTACACTTGCAATACAGACTGTTTACAAGTACCACATTTGGGATAACAGTCCCATATTAATCTCTACAAATGCTTTCCCATTCTTCAATTCTCATACATTAGGTCCATACTGGGAGCCACCACCCTGGATGTCAGAACTTACTAGCCCTACACACCACAAACCACAATGCACCTCAGAGAGAAGAGGTGGGACACTGGGATATGGCAATAATTCATATTTAGGAGATGACAACTGCTCTCCAGGCAGCTCCCCAGGTCAGTGTGGGATTGGCATGCAGTTGTATCTCAACTCATGGTTCCTGGAGTTCCATAATGCTAGAATTCACTACAAGATGGTGCTTTTGGACTGCCAGAAACACAACACAGTCCCAGGTGCACTGTAAGAGCACTACCTGTATGTCTGAGATAGGCAGTTTATCCAGGTTTATACAGGTTTTATGACCTGTATGGAAGTGATAACAAAATCATACCCATCTTGAACTTTTGTTAACTGAATCATCTGAAATTGCTGTTCAACATCTACTGGTGGAAATGTGTCACTTCTTATCAGAGAATCATACAATCATTTGGGTTGGGAGTAACCTCTAAGATCATCTCATTCTAACACCCATGCCATGGGCAGGGACAGCTTCCACTGGATCAGGTTCCTCAAAGCTGCACACAACCCACACACTTCCAGCGATGTGGGGCATCTACAATTTCTCTGGACAACCTGTTCCAGTGCCTCACCATCCTCACAGCAAAGTATTTCTTCCCAATAGTTCTTCTTAATTTTTAAGGAAGTAAAATTTGAGAGAGGTATGCAAACAAGATAAATTCAGTTAGTGTATTTTAGGACAACGGAAGCACGACCCTCACGCTAGGATCCACAGGCTTTCCGGCAGATAATGCTTTCTTTTGAAAATGCAATTCCTTCCTTTAATCCCCAGTTCTATGTTAAGATCCAAGGACAGAATAATTGTTTCAGACTGCTAAGACAGAACGCTTCAACAACTCAAAGATGGAAGTATTGGAACATCTTCTTTAAGGTTATTGTAAATTCCAGAGATCCTAAACTAGTTTCCACTAAAACACAGAGTTTTTAGGCAGAGGAAAAGTTAAGACTTCAAAAAAAGGACTGAAACAAAGTATCCACTGTGACAACCATCCCTTTTCTGGACAAGAAAACTGTCCTCCTATCTTGTCATTTAAACAAATCTCACTGACTTGCCAAAAAACTTTCCTCAGTCTCTTCCAACTTCTTAAGAAAAGATTCTGCCTTTTGCTGCTGAAGCTCACCTGTGTGCCTGCACCCTGCACTTCCCTGGATCATCCCTCTGCTGCCTCTAGGGCACAGCAGACTGCAACATCTTGCCCTCTCTGCCTGGTCCACCAAGTGGTCCAGGCTCTGGACCCTGCTGACCATCTTCCTTTCCTAGGAGCAACCATCCTGTTTCTTTCAAAAACTTGTACCCAGCCCAGGGAGCAGCAGCTGAGACAAGGAAACAAGCAGCCTTTTCCTGTGTTACCTGCTTTATATATGTGTAAACTAAACATGACATCTTTTTCAAACACAATACACTGCAACAAACAAATCAGACATACATACATATAGCCAGAAAAATTCACAAAGTTCTGGTCAATTGGTGGTATTTCTTTGGTTATTTCCTCTATTTTGAAGAGAGTGGGAAGAAAAGTGAGTAGCAAACTGAAAGGATTTACATTTACAGAAGGATTTATGCTGATGCATTTCTTAAGGCTAAAAAATTCAAATCAGATATTTGTATCTACACTAACAGAATGATTAATTCAGCCTTTAGAGCCCACCTTGCTGGGTCTTACTTGAGAATTCAGTTGCACAAATTATGGTTCTTTAATAGCTACCTTGTGGAAACCAGAAAAGTTGAGAAGCGATAGCCTGAGGCACCATATAACCTCTGGTTGCTCGTTTCTCAAAATACTCTATCTAATGGTTTTAATAGCCTGATATGCAGTCATTCATCACAAATTCAAAAAATTAAGGTTCTTTGATCTATCTAGATAGTATTTATCACATTTATACCCAAGCAGTAGAATGGCCCCAATGCTTATTTCTATTTTCATAAATATACATAATAAAATTGATGTTTTACTTCGAACTTACTAAACTGCAGCAACTCCTCAAATTTATGCTTAATAAACTATCTCACATAAGAAGACATTTTCTCTGAATGCTTGCATGAAGTGTATTCCACTGCTTCTTAATTAAATAAAAACAGTGAAAACTTTGCTTTCAAAAGAAAATACTTTGGGTCCACAACCCATTGAAGACATGCACGCATAACAAAGCTTTGTTCACATTTAACATGAAGCCAGCTGCCAGAAACAGAGTCAACACTGAAAAAACCATGATACAAATAAAATTACATTGTGTGACTTTTTTTCTTGACACAATGACAAGTTTTTCTGAGACAGGATTCTATCTCTTAATAACAAACAGTTTCTGTCACATACAGCTCACATCAGACTGGTTTTACAAATCAATAGAGTCATTGTTTAATGCTGGTGCACTGAAAACAGAATCAAAATTACTGACCAGTACCTGCAATAAAACATCTTTCCACAAGTAAATTCATTTCAATAATTTGTGAGCTAATTACTTTTTGAAGGAGTTCTTTAAACATAGAAAAGTATGATTAAAAGTACTTCCATTATTCATGTCATCTAATATTAAGCAAGTAAGTTTTAAAATGCCACTAGACAACAGGTTTTTTTAGTGGTGTATTTTTGTCGGCTTTGGTTTAAGTTTTTGGTCTGACTGGATTTTTGGGTACTTCTCTTTTAAAGTCTGAAATATATAAATAAAATCCAGCATTTGCTAACATGAAACTTTGATAAACACAGCCTTTCCCACATGAACTACTTCAATGTATTCTAACAGTTGACCACAACATCAGGAAAATCACTTCTATTTTCTCCACCTGTTAACTCTGAAATCTATGAATCCTGAAACTATGAAATTTCTCATGCAGTTCCAAGGGAGGAGAACAAATAGCTATCCTTAATAGCCCACACTTTCCATTTATTGTAGATACTGTAATTGACTGCTTTGAATCTCGCAACTGACCAAATGTTCTGCAGCAGAGGTATATCACTGAATAAAATATAAAGAACATTATCAGACCCACCCTGAGTCCAATCAGTCAATATACCTCTCACATGCAAATCAGACTAAATATGAATAATTAGTTATTGTTCCACTTTTACTGGCCTCCTGACTTTTGCAGAAGTGTGTGTGATGAGGGAGCAGGAGGTGAATTGCACCATGGACAGTAGGCTTTCTGACAGCTATGGGCCACCTGTTGTTCACAGACGGCCACTTTATACTCACTTTAAAAGAAATGCAGAAGAGCCTGTGAACCTTATTTTTCCTCACAAAGACCTGCCACTTCCCACTCAATGGACATCTCATTCTTTTCAGCTACACCAGATTGTCTTACCTCCTCTTCAATCACTGACACCCAACATCAATGGAAAGAAGGGCTCCCTCTTTAGATGTAGAATTACAGTAATTGAAGATAATGCCCAAGCTCTTGTCCCAGACAAAAGCTGAGGTCCAGGTATCAAGTTCCTAACCACCTTGTGGATGCAATGTCTTTAAATATTTTTCTGAATTCGTAACTCATGTCTCTGTGAACATTTAGTACTATCTGAAGGATAACTTCAAGGCAAATATAAATCCCATAGGACTATTGCCTCAAAACCCAGTGACAGAATTCTGACATGGCTCCATCTCATCAAAGCTGCTGGGATTCAACAATATCGAGTTAAAAGAGATTGTTTTTCAATCATTTCCATGTCTGACACTTAGCAGATTCCAAATCCCAGTGATCAAGAAAACAAAACAACACGTCTTGGACCTAAAAAATATACTTCTTCCTTTATTACTCTCTACACTAATTCATAGTTCACATCTGCTTTTCACTGTTCTTGTAGTACTTTAATTGCTTTTGAATTACAGGTGAGTAAGAATACTGTAGCACCCCCTTGTCCTTATTCTGGTACTTCACCTATCAGCAAGAAAGTATGTGCAAAAATACTCACTTTATACAATAATATGTTGGCGAAACAAGTGAAAAATACTTTTTAAGAACTCTGAGATTATATTTTTGGAAAAAAATATTGTGGAATCCTCACTGTTTTAAAAGAAAAAAAGTCCATTGCTGTGCTCTTGAATCTGAAAGGTGTTTTCATGGAAATTATTCAAAAAAACTTTTAGAAATTACTTTGAAAACTTATCTTTAGTGCTGTCCTCAAAAATGCAGATACTAAACACAAGTTTTTTCAACTTCAATTATTCCTGACCCTTCTTATATATTATACTTTGAAATCATTTGCTAATGAAAAGCACTTAGAATTCTTTCTGTGGAAAAAAAATGACTGCACATCAGCATTATATACAACTTCTGGACAAGAACTAAAGAATTCCCTAACTACCGAAGGCAAGCAATAAACACCGCAAGGAATTTGGACCATGTCCCAAGATATGTAATCTAATGACTTAGCAGCAATGATCACAGGTAACATCTCAGACTCCATAATCACCCATGTCTCTGCTGACTTAAACCTACTCTTCTGGTTTGCAAGGGCAAATTAAGAGTTTCTTCTTTAAGCCTACAGGTTTTAGGAACTGATTGTACAGCTGTAATGCACACCTGGGACTGCTTGGCACCAAACGCTGTGCTTTGGCCCACATACCCTGACTATGCTGTAAGAAGCAAAAGTGTCCTGAAAAAGAATTTTCATTAACACAGTGCTGTAAAATCTTCACTTCTAGTGTCAAGAAGTCAATATATATGACATTATATCTTGAGAAAACAAATATATGCCATGAGTGTTCATGACTGACAGATGAAACTTACACTCAAACTCCACTAAATAATCCTTACTTCTTTCCAAGAAGACGTAAATTGGAGAACATGTTCTTTTCCCTGCCCCACCCTCATGCTCATGAAAAGGGTAAACATCATAAAAGAAGTTGCTTATTCAAAACTGTAGCAGTCCAGCAAGAAGATGGTATTGTTATGCTGCCTAACTGCAGCAGTTTACTGTTAGAAAAAAATAAACCATGAAAGCTGCTTAAAGAGACAATCATAAGAAAGAAACAGGATGTTCATTCTCTACCTTCATATTCAATGTCAGAAATGTTCTGAAGCAACATCAATGTAATTTTTTAACTATTTAAAGGCTTTGTTTAAAATAAGTAAACAAATTGAAGTGTTTCTTTGCACAGCACACTTCTCATTGCATGAAACTTAAGACATTTCTTACTTTTCCCTGAGCTTTGCCTTAGTTACAGAGTTTCTCTACCTAAGCTTCCAACTATGCTGCAAAACAGAATTATTGCCCAGAAACCTGGGTTTGACAAACAGTTTGGCAGAAGACTGATAACAGGAATCAAAAGACAAACACCAGGTTTCCATTCCCATCATCCTGTGCTCAGTCAGAGACTGAATCAATCCTCAAGTTTAATTTACCAAAAACTAAGAACTGATGCAAGTTGTATTGGCTGGAGATCACCACAGCACTGAATCTCACCATCCTCACCTCTTTCTCACCTGAAAGTTCTCTGTGTTATGGGCAGGCTAAGAAGAGATGACACAGAGCCCCAGTGCCAGTCATGCTCATATTACAGTGCTTCAGGATTTACAAACTTATCTGCTCTGTAAGGGCTCTGTAAGGGAGTTTTACCTCCATGCAGCAAATAAGCACCACCAAAATAAGAATCAAAACTTATCTTTAGAATAATTTTAATGGAAATTATACTGTATAGCATGGAAAGTACGGCTATAATGCAAGCTTTGAGGAGAAAGAGAACAAAAGAAAAAAGCCAACACAAAACTGGAAATTAAGATGTTAGCTTAGATTAACACCTCTTTTTTTCCTATTGGGCCAGAGTGTGGTAGACAGCACACAAACTGAGCTGAGTTTAAAAACAGGATTAAGGGGGAAGGCAGTAGTTGGCATTGCAGTTTTGGGTATGTGCTTCACACAGATGTGAAACCACAGAAGACAATACTAAAGGCCCTTAAAACTATGTCACTGAAACCTCAAGTTAATAAAAAAATTCTGTCTTCAAGGGCTGTAACAGACAGGAACAACTTTAAAGCTGGTACATGTTCTGTTTTATGACAGGCACAACTCCATTGTTTAAAATCCCACTAAGCTAGAAACTCCATGCATCAATTTAGCTCCACCCAGAACACAGAGTTATTTAATACTACAGTTTCAGGAGCTATGTTATAGCTTGTAACATTCAGCTGTGGACTGCAAAATTATATATAGTGACTAAGGTAGAAAATAAATAGCTAATTAAGAAAAATGGTCCTTTATTAATGAAATTTTACATTTTGCTTAGCCAAGTTTTCCTCCATGATTTTATTAAAAACCAAAAAGACTAAAGCCTAGTTTGCTGAAGACAGCATAAAGATTTCTTTTCCTGAAGAATCTTCCAAAGGAATTTTAAAACTTGGGAATTCTTTGAAAGTTCTGATGTTTTTTTTACTTTACCTGAATAACCGCAGCAAAACACTGACTAATACTGAGAGCCATGAAAATTATCCTTCCATGGTCAATATGAATTTGAATGGGCTATTAAAGAAGAAAGTGACTTAACAGATCAAAAGATTAAATTTCCTACATCTCTTTGTACCCCTCCCAACTATCAGCCTGCCAGCAGACTGATATGCATGGTGTATACCACTGAAATCTGTGCTTTAGGCTAAATAGTCTGTTGGCATTCTAGACACTGGTTTGAACATATCCAGCTTCTGCCCAGAAAATTCATCCACACTGTCTTCTGTCACAAGCAGGAGAAAAAAATAGCTAAGCAACGAGATAGCTAGAGAATATAGTGTCAGTGCTGATTATTGCCACAGTTCTCAAAATTTCCCAATTTTCAAAACCATGCAAAAATATCAATATGCTTTTTTTAATACAAAAACTCTTTATTCAAATACCAAACCAAATATTATCAACTGAACTGGCTTAATTTTCTTCTGAAATGCTGGCATAAAAACACTGGAAAACCACAGAAATGCAAAATTTTACTCACTTGAGAAAATGCAAATTATAACCAAATAAATGATAACACAGTACAATGAGCTGTACACCTGAAATTCAATATTTATAAAGCTAGTGGATCTGTGAAAACAGAGGAATAGAATCCTCTAACATGAATATGCTTTGAGGATAAAAAAAATGTGGAGATTAATTTCTTCTCCACCTTCACAAGGATTTAGCATGTTTGCCTTCTGCATTCCAGAGCTTAGCATAGCTTTGCAGCTGTACAAATAATTTTTTTTCTGTTCTCTTAACAGGCATTCCAGATTTCTTATTTGTTCTGTATTATTATGCCAGGTAACAGCAGGGATAATGATGCTCCACCTTTGACCATGAAAGGAAGAAAGTGTAATTCACTTACCTGGGAAAATAGGAAGGACAGCCAAGTGTAATTAAATGCAACCAATCAGGTCTAATTAAAGGAGATGAACCAAACTGGAATGTACTCTTTTACCATCAAGTTTAGATGAACAGCTACACAAGAAACAAATAAGGCCTACTCCTGTGAGGTTTGTCAACCAGCATTTCACCTAACACGCTTCAATATGATATGAATTAAGAAGAAAAGGACTGCTCTAAGGCCTCAGAGTCATAAGTCTGTAATTCCATTTAAGCATATGATTATTAAAGCACATTTATGGAAGATAAAAGGACCAAATAATCACCTAAAATCTATTGCAAACTCATGCTTTATTTTTACTTAATTATGTCAACACATCGGAGTCAAAACTTTTTAGTTTTACAGCTCCACTGTAAGAAGTAAAATGATCCTTCCTGAGAAGTTCACAATTCAAATAGATGAGATGGCAAAAGCATGAGATAAAGGAAGATAATCTCTACTTGATAATATGAAAATGAAGCCCACTCCAAGATCACAGGGAAATAAATTAACTAAAAACTGAAACTAAATTTTTTGAACTACCCCTTCTTTGTGATGTTTTTACATTTCAGGTTTATTAGCCACATTAGGAGATAATAGCTCCCAAAAAACTGTCATAAAAATGGGATGTAAGTGAAAATACTCTAAATTCCTACAGAATCACACCAAGGCAGCAATTCACTGAAGACAGAGCTCGAAGCAAAGAACTCAAAGTCTATATTAACCAATGCCCTTCTCCCAGTATTTTATGTGTTACTGCTCCAGATCTACGTACTATCTGGCATTCAAATGAACAGGTAAGGTAACTGAAGCTCAAAAAAAGAGTAATTTATGCCAGGATATATGTAGAGCTTCTTTAACAAAAGCAAAAGCAAGCATACAATGTAAGAACCTCAACATCCAAAAAGCACTCTAATAAGGTTTGGATGTATCGTTAAAATTAAGCCCAGTAATGTAGTTTTTATATTCATTGCAGAGAGTTTTTCAGCATGCATGACACACTGCATGTCACTTCAGCAGAACATGCATTCTGTGTTGAAGTAATCTAGGTACAATTCAAAGATATGGAACAACCCAAAAAACAGCTCCTAAAGATATATAAATTAATATCTTATAATTTTATGATACTCATTTTCATGAGACACTTGTTTTTTTCACCCTTTATTCACTGAAATGACCTTAATTTTAAAATCAAAACAAAGTGTAAAATGTTCTTTTCTCCAGTGGTCAGGAAATTCTACCTAATAGATACAGAAGGTTAGTCAGCATCACATAAAACAACTAATTTTTCCTCTCAGATTATTGCTGATAATTGCACTGCTCCAAACAGCAAGGGGTATAGAACTCTATTTCATACAAAGTGATTATTAATTGTCATATCACTTGTTAACTAATGATAACTGAAAAATTGATATTTTTTTTTCAGCTTCTTAAAATTTAATAAAGAACAGCAACCTTTCTCCTAGTACTTGAATGTCTATAATCAAGAACTTTTGCCAAGCTCTTTTTCTTTTGTTTAGCCACCTGACAGATACAGTTGGACATTTAAAGGCATAATCATTCAACCACATTGGAAAATCCACAGTATAAAGTTTCTGTATCATCATAGCCATGCTGGAAAACATGAAACAGAACAGTGTCAACACTCATGTTGCTTTCCTTGCAGTTCATTTCCAGAGTCTTTTCAAACAAACACATTGCTTTCTTGCAGGATTGTAATACCATGTATTAGGCAGAAGCTTGTAACATTTGGAATGATAGAGAACTTCTGCTTAATACAAATGCCAAAATGAATAAAGAAAAGAAATAATGGGCATGTTCCAGGAAAAAGCTGTAAGGCTTTTCAATTTTTTAATTTAAAAAAATTGCATACCAGAAAATGTTAATGAGCTGAAGGTTCCCTGAGTTCACTTCTTTTACACATTCTGTGCTATTTTGACGCCCCAGCTAAAGTAAACTGTTCTCTCACTCAGAACTGAAGACTTTTTTTTTTTAATATCATAGCAAAATCTGAAATCTGAAAGTATCATATTCATCGTGCTACTTTACTCACTTCCTTTAAGCCACTCAGAGTTATCAAACTAGAAGTAGAGAAGACAAAATGACCACAAGTCACACAGTTAGAAAGAATTCAACAATACCTTTAACTTCTTCATAAATGCTATCATCTATCAGGTCACTGTTTGCTTGTCCAACATCATCATATTCCTCTTCCTCCTCCTCAGGAATAGCATTAGATCCTGTATCTAGGTAACAGTGGTTTAAAAAGTTAACATCTAGTGGAAAAGAATGCCTAAGTAGAAATTTATGCAAAATGAAAACAATTCTTCTATGACCTGCTCCTTCCAGTACATTCTGCTTATTTTTTTTTACACTGTTCAAGGGGTAAGAAAGAGTTTATATGAAGGAGCTTATATAAGGGAGAGCTTTCAAGCTAAATAGTATTCTGGGAGAAAAGCGAAAATCTTGAAGAAAGAGAAAAGTCATATAAAAGCTGTAATACAACTGAAAATTAGGCCTTGCTACTCAAAACTTGGATATGTGGGAATCCTACAGGTACTAACATGACAGATAAGTAAATGGACAGAACTACTGTCACTAAGCATTATTGGCAATAAAGGCAACTGCTCTACTGGCTGGCTTACCTTGAATTACAAATCTGACTTGCTGTACCCATTCCTCTGCTTCTTTGGGAGTGGCAGCTGTAAACTATTAAATGCTTATTAATAACTACTACCAGTAATGTCAAAAACAAAACTACAATTTCATTAGCAATAAAAAAGAGGGAATGTAACATTCCCTTCACTTCCTCAAGAAACCATTAGCAATTCTTTTCATGTCTTCTGGTACTTTTCTTGCAAGGATGCTTCTTATAATGTACAGCTAATTTTGACAAATTTATGTAATTGAAGGAGAGGATGATGGATTTGAAACTCTGATCAGCAGCTGGCAGCTGTGCAGAAAAAAGCTGCTTCTCTTCATCAATGTCAAAGCCAGAACTGATGAACAAAATTTGCCCTTGACAATTAGAAGACACCCATGAATTTCTTTAGACTGCTGGGTACAGTTTTCTTAAAAATGTTCTTGTCAGACTCCAACACACTACCTGACAGCTTAATTAACTGGCTTTCAACCGCAATCTCAGATATTTAAAACTTATTAAACTTACATTCCATATTGATGTCTGGCTGATAGATCTCTGAATTGCACAGCTGATATGTGCCTTTTTGTAGGGTTTCCTTGAAAAGCCATGACCAATACAATATGTATTTAACACTGATACATATTTTAACTTTTTTTTACTATTTAATTCATCCAAGAAATCACACAGACACACTATACAATAGATATTAAAATGGTAATATTGAAATGACCAATAGATAAAGATGATAGATTTCCTTGCTCTTGACCAAAAAGATAATATTTGAACATGTACATACATACGTTTAATCAGATTTTTTTTCCTAATATATGAATATACAATATATGCAAGCGAGGGCTTCCTTTTTTCATTAAGATATCAGTGACAGTTGTTTCACTGAAATGCTAATTCAGTAACTGGAATTGTAACAGCTTTGTCAATTAAATTTCAAGTCAACATAAAAAAGTCCAACCTGATAAATGCGCTTATCTGGAGCAGAGATTTCAAAACAACAATCTTTCTTCGCATCCTTCCGAAGGCTATTATTCATTCTGATGGTGTAGCCCTCTAAGGCAAATTCACCTTTCTGTTGTTTGTCTGTTGGAGATAAAAAACAAAGTTAGAGCTTCATTTACAACAGTGAATGTAAGTGGCTCAGCAGGTTATCGTTTATTCAGATTTTGTTTTCTATTTCATGAATTTTACAAAGAACACGTAGGTTCTTAGCCAAATGATTAAGTGATGCTTCTGGAGATAAAGCTTTATTTTAAGGGAAGATGTACCCAAAAGTACATTTTTTCTGTAGGATGCCTAAGGAATTCCACAGGGGGATGTTTGCAGATGGTGGTCTTATTTAGTAAGAAGTGCGTGTTATGACACTTGTATCTAGGGAAAGCCAAGAACTGGAACTTGCAAGACACGTTTCCTATAAATCAGTGTCTCTTTCAGGTTCAGTAAACCAATGGGAAAACCTGTCTAGCTCAGAACTTGCTGAGCTCCCTCCTAAACTAACCACTTCACTCAAAAAATAAACTTCAAGCTTCTTTTTAAGCAATTGGAAAAGCTGCTTTTCACATTCTCCCACCCACTCCCAGATGTGCCTCCTTTCAACATGGCAAAAATACAGAATTAATTTTGTTATAAATTCAGGTGTGTGCATCTGTGTTCATTCCAAAAGCCTTTCTCTCAAAACAGCAAATGTTTAATTAGCTAATAAAAGTACTGAGCCCTACCACAGTTTATTAGGTACAGCCATGTGGTTGTTTTAAAGACAATATTCTACTTTTCAAAGGTTCTGGTTTATAAAAGTATCACTTACAACAGATCTGACTTTAAATACACTGCATGTTGTGCAAGCGGCACCTGTGCACTCCTTTCGAGCCCTTCAAACCAAATTCTACAGCAGATTTTATGTGCTCTGGCATATTTTGGCAAATATTAAAAACAAACCAAAAATGTAAAAGTAATTAAGTTTTGCAATTTCTGCAGATCACAGTGCAGCATTCAAGTGAAGACTGGCATCGTATTTCACATTTTGCACAGGCAAACAAAGAACAAAGTGCAGTTGCATATTTTAAAAAATGCCATTTAGCGTGGGGCTTTTTTTACACAGAAGAGAAAAACCATTAGTTAACAATAAGCACCAGGCACAGCAGCAAAACTACTTTAAGTATTGCTGAATAGAACTTAGGTGCAAATTGAGCATCCATTGCTTATGCTTGTCAACAAAAGGAGAAAATTTCTACAGTAGATAAAATAGGAAAACTATTGTTTTCAACAAATTTTTGTCATATTTCTGGGAATTTAATAGGAAAGAAAATCTCTTTCCACTCCTGAGAGGGTAAAAATTGGCTAACAAAGCAATGTGAACATACATGGACATAAGGGCATTCACCAGTCAAATACTCTTTCTAGTAATCTTATGTGCACATAGACACATATTCTCTGTCCTTCCACCTTTTTATGAACTCTCACCCAGGGCAAGCAAATACCCAATAACACAATAATATGAGAAAATCTGGGGCACCATTCTATTTTCACTTCTAGTCCCTTCCCCCACAGTAAGTTTTACTCTGTCTTAAATAAGTACTAATAATATGTACTAGTATTTTCTATTTGCTCAATCCTCCACCTCTATTTCGAACAGCACACACATGCAAAATTCATGAAATTACAACAAGGTAGATATTAGAAATAATAACTTGCGATAGGTTAACTAGGTTCCTTTTAATGAAATTCATTTCTGCCTAGAACTGTTATTATTCCCTGCCTTGTGACCTCAGGGAGAAGATGAAGTGAAACACATTAATTTCTCACTCTCCCATGCTGGAGGTTTATCAAAATCCTAGAAGATAGGAGCACGCAGGCAGAATAAACAAATACCAGGTTCAAAAGGTAAAAACATTTTGTCAAGATAAAAATGAGGCAAGTATTCAAATTTACTCTCTTGGCTTATTTCTGAGACTGCTTCTCTGTGACATGGATGATCCCTTTTATGGCAATACACTTTTACAGAGCTAATCTTGAATAATCTTTGCACTGGTACTCGTTCTTTCAAAGAGCATTGCAGTTAAACCACTAAGATGCTGTACTTTGGAAGGGGATGGTGCATGACATCCATATCCCATTTGATTGTTTTTCTGTTTATACGGCTTTTGTCTTATCTCTCTGAACACACTATTTCAGTGCTAATGAAAATTACCTGTATACACCACCAAATATTTATATACATCCATCCCTTGCTATTACAGTCTTTCAATGACCGTTATAGCAATAGACTAGACTTAGCATTGCTGCTTTTACTTCCAATTGTCTTAGCAGTAATCTCCAAATAAAGTCCAGTGTGGTGCAAATGAGGAAATTCTAGGACAATGAGGTACTTCACAGCCCTGACTCAGAACCTGTTAAAAATTGAAAGACTCTATGAATTCACGCTCCCTGTGGCAGCAAGCCAGAGATAAGACCCAGTATGTCCTGAGAAACGGCTCCAGAAATGGCAGAACACAGGTCAGCTATAGCTCAGCTGCCTGCTCTGATGGTGACAAACAGTTGAGGTCTACAAATGCCATTTGCTCTTGCAGAATACACCTTTTCAGTTAGGACTGGACATCAACTGAAAAGGATCATCCTTGATCACCACGGAGCAAACCATGACCCACAGTAGCTGCTTGGCCAGGCAGAGCAGTCAGGTGCAGCCTTGAAGGCAGAGCCATCCTGGCATCATCAGACTCAACAATTGTGGGAAGAGGGGACAGGGAAGATGGGGCGGAGGCGCCCTGGGAGGATCCTACTGTATGAACATCAATCATCTGTGATTCACTCCCCCCTTTCTGGAATATTCCCTGTTCCTCACTCCCCCATTGGACATTGTCACAAGACCACCCTCTCCTCACATTTTCATAGGTGTACCCCCTATCACCCCACCTTGTCCCCTCCTCTGAGCCCTCTTCCCACTGGTTGATTTGTACCCCGACCCTGCCTACCTTATCCCCTTTATAAACCCTGGTCCCACCTGGGTTCGGGGCTCGAGCTCGCTCTAGCACCCGCTCCCTTTGACTGCAGTGGTGTCCCTGCTTCCCTCCCTCCTTGGACCCTCGGACTTCCCCCAAACAAATCCAGTTGGATCTACGCTGGTGCCTGGAGTTCTCCTTCACCCTGGTCGCACGATTGGTATCCATCCGGGACTGTGCACACAGTGGACGGGGAGACGCCACTCCCGTGGGACCCACGAGGGAGTGACCTGCCCACACGCACACAGGAGTTCCCCCGCGGGAGGGGAACCGTCCCGCCAACAATCGCCTCGACTTCACTGCTTGGCACAGGCTTGCCGCTAAACGGGTTTGGACAGACCCGGGCTGTTGGTTTCAAAATGCTTTGTGAAGTTAGGGCCACAGCGACTCCTGTGAACTTTCACATCACCAGTTAAATTGTTTCTGTCAGAAATATTTTCTAGAGACTGTGTTTTAGGGAGAATTAAACAGTTTCTGATATTAAAATATTTTGAAGACTTAAAGATTTCACTCGGAGAATTAAAATTAGATACTGTTAGTTTTTATAGCAGGAGTCAACAGTAGCTTCAAGAAGCACATTTTCATTACAGATGATTAATTTTCAGTTTGAACCCCCAAATCAGAACCAGAGTTTTGCTTAGGCAGGAATACAACAACATATTTAGGAAGAACTAGGGAGATATATGCTGATGGAACACAGTTCTCTGAAGCACAATAACATTTTTGCTGTGTGTTATTTTATCAAGAAAAAATTGTCATTCCAATTCAACCACAGAAAACCCTTTAGTTGTCCCAGAAAAACATAAAACAGAAATGCAAAAAGTGTAATATCAGTCTTGTAAAAATGAAAAGGACTGTGAGCGTCAACAAGCATAACTTGTTCCACAATGAAGCCAAATCTCATTTCAGCATAAGCTGTCCTTTGCTCTCATCGGCTCAACCTCCTCTCTCCCCTGCTTCCTATGTCAGGCACAGAACAGAAAAATAAATCTGGGTCTGTATAGATCATTTTGCAACAGGAATTTAAAATCATTAAAAAGTAGTATAGCAGAGGGGAGAGTCAGGCACTAAGTATTAAAAAAAAAAAAAAACAAAGCTAGTACACAGAATTTAGAATTTTAAATGAACTAAATATGGTAGCTATATTTAACATAGAGAAAATTCAGATCTGAATAAAATTTGAAAGCCTTTAAACATTTCTCTCACATATAAACTTCATTTGTTCTAAAAAGAGTTAAATGTTAACAGAAACAGGGCCAATATTATATTGGCTAAAGACAGTCTCAAGGGAAGCAGAGAAAAAGAGTTTTGAAGTAACCTTGCGTAACTAAGTCCATGGGAACATTTAAAACAAAGAAGGGTAAACCTTCAATGAGATCTTGAAATTACTGGGTTGTAAATTTGAGGCCTAAGGCGATGTGCTCATATTATTAGCACATGTAAAAAGAATTAGTGCACTCTGAAAAACAGAGAGGACTGGGACAGTAGAAAGGAAAGAAGTTACAGAGAAAGACATAAGGAACAAAGGCAAACAAAGATTTCAGAGAGTGATAAAGTATTTATAGATACTATTAGAATCTATAATTTAACTCTCTTCATCTTGAAATTAGGAGCCTTTAAGATTTTACAGTTTACATGGCTTCATGCTAAATGTAGTTTCGCATACTTTTCCATGTGCAGGATGTCTGCTATCAAAAAATAGCTCAGTATAAATATCTCCAAAATGGTAATTCCTTTTCCAGCTTTTCAACAAATGCATGCACAGAAGTTCTTCCCTTTAAGACAGCAGATCTGAAATGTAATCAACTTGTTTTTCTTCTTTTTTTTTCCTTTAATCTAGTCCTCTGAGAAACTGAAATTGTAAAATAATTAAGAAATGGAAGAAGTGATTTAGGGCACTGAATTGTTTATATTCTGTTTGCTTATACCCAGTAGTTATTCTTTAAATAACACATTATTAACAACAAGTGTGAGTCTTGAGGTCTGAATTTAACAATCTCACAGTAGAAGACCCAGTACACATCAGATAGATGCCTTTGATTGCCATCACCCTGCTACAACAAAGTCCTGTTGAGCATGCACAATTCCCTTTTCTGCCCAAATAGAAGTAGTTCACCACTGGCCTGGTCATCACTATCTTATTATTCAGAGAAATCCAAAACTATCATGTCCATGTTAAAACTAAAGAAATTGAAAAATAAAAAATAAACTTGGGCTTTTCTAAAAGCCTCTGAATTATACCCCTCTTTAATATCATATTACTGGCGGGCAAGCAGATACCATTTTCAAGTTATAAAAATGAAAATAAATTTTTAGTGCCCATTAGCAGAGGAAAAATTACCATAATGTTATCAATTACTGTCTTGCTAAACATTTAGCTGATCTCTCCAGTTTGCTGAGACAGAAGGGAATATAACATTGTGGCCTAGTGAGAAAGAAGTAATGAAGCCATTAATTCAATCATTTATAAAGCAACAAATTAACTTTCCTTATTCACAGGCACTTTGAGGTCTGAAAGGTTATCCATACGATCTCGGTGTCTGAGGACACAGGAACAGCCAGAGATCATATAGAAAAATGATAGGGAGCCAGGGTACTCAATTCAGGGTGCAACTGTATGGAAGAAAAGAAAAGAGAGGACTATAAAAGATTTATGGAAGGAAAGACTATGGAAAGGAGCACCAGGCAAGCTTCTCAAAATCCCACCTACCTCTGACATTTGAACACAGCCCTCTGCAATGCTGTGGACCACATGCTGGCTACTGATACTGCAGCACAGGCATAAATACACACGTGCATTCCACAACACCTATTTCTGACATGTGATTAGCTCAAACCTTTAAGCATTGTTCCTCCATCTACTCCATCTATCAGTGACCAAGAGAAAAGTGCAGGTGATTCACTTAGACCCATCTGTATCGCTGGATAAACTATATTGTTTCACTACCCAATGCTGCACCAAATGGAGGAGAAAACTGAAGAGAAAATAGGGAAACAAGACATACACCAGCCTGCAGGCATCACAACTGTCAAAGAGATGCTTGGAGTTGTTTAGGTGAGCACACACACAAACACACAGCCATTTACTGTATTTCACAGGCTTTATCTTGCACTATATACTTCTGGACTAGGCCTCATTTTTCATTATTCAGCTTAGAGTAAATGATTCTGAAACTCTTCCTTACATGTTTGTGAGCTTTATACACTTCCACACTTCCTGCTTTCCCAATGCAAAAAGGAGAAAAGTTTAGTTAGAAGAACTAAAACTGCTTTGGAAACAACAAATCTATGCAAATAATAAAAAGGCATCCTATACCCTCATATTAACCACTCAGTTACATTTCCACTGATACTTAAGCATGAAAAAAATCAAACTTTGGTCAACAAAAGACACATCACTGCAGACACAAAATAGCTTTCACAGTTTATTCACCTATGGTCTGGTTTTAAAAACAGACACAATTCAAAACAAGCCAAGATGGGTGCAGAAATCCCTGCTGCCTCTCAGCATTACATCCCCCAGCACAGAGGCACTAGCAGCCCATCATCCATCTAAAGTGATGCAGGCAGCAGGAGTGAGTGCGTGTGGAATCGTCACTTTGAAACCAGGTTCACAATTTGCACAAAGCCACCAAACACACACATCAGTGCTGTTCTACAGTGGGTATGAACACACTCTGAATTTCTACATGGTCCAAGTTATCTGGTACAGCATCAAGGGTCACAGTAAAAGAAGGAGGCCCCCAGCACAACAGCATGCTACAGCAGGTACCACTGCTCCCACAACAGTGGGAGTCAAAGCAGTTGCAGTGAGTAAATGCCAGAGCTGCTCAGGATTGCCTCATCACACACCTCATCCATGCTGACACTCTGCAGCTGAACAGCGTGATGAACTGCAGCATGTACCCTCACAACCATTAAGGTGACAGCTCACTTTTAACAGCATGCTAGCCTGCCATGGCTGGTGTCCAGTTTCTGCTCAATGACAGTGAGTTGCTTCTGCACTGCAACAGGCACTTTTATGTAGGATCACAGGCCTGAAGACAGTACCTCTGACCAGTCTAGAAAAACCTTTTTTTAATTCAAAGACAAGTTCAGAAGTGACTTGGTCATCCCATATTACAAGATCAAGTCACTACACCAAGATTAACTAATTTTTCTGCACTATAAGCACCAATCCAATGGAGGTAGGGCAGAAATTCATGCATCTGATTTGTTTGCTTCCTCCATGAATTACATGAATTACTGCTTGGAGTCCAACTATGCCATGCTCTCTACAACTACATGAAAGGAGGTTGTAATGAGGTGGGGGTGAGTCTCCTCTTCCAAGTAACAAGTGATAATACAAGAAGAAATAGCCTCAAGTTGCACCAGGGAAGGTTTAGATTGGGTATTAGGCAATTTTTTTTCACTGAAAGAGTTGTCATGTATTGGAACAGGCTGTGCAGGGAAGTGGTGGAGCCACCATCCCTGGAGGTATTTATTACACATGTAAATGTGGCACTTAGGACAGGGTTTAGTGGTGGGCCTAGCAGTGCTGCATAAATGGTTGGACTCTATGATCTTAGAGGTCTTTTCCAACCTAAATGATTCTGTGATTCAATACAGTTCCAATGGACCATGTGCCCCTCCCACATCATTAGGTTATGGATAGGAGGACCTTCCCCAAACAATCTGCAGCTTACAAAAGCTCTAAATGCATTGGCCAAAAAAATCTCTCTATAGGTTCATAAATGAAAGAGATCCCACAAAATATGACAGTCAATTCCTAACATGACACCAACCTTCTGAGTGCTAGGGAATGTATTTCTATGCATCTTAACTTTCAATACAGGTATTAAAAATTGCAACACAGACTTGATAATCAGGTTGTTGCAAAAGAAGAAAAAAAAGGACAAAGACCAGCTGGGCAACATGCCTGCCTCAATACAAAGACCACATGCTAGAAAGCATAAGTAATCATTAGCACAGCCATACGGAAAAGAATGTTAAAAAAAAAATCAAGCCTTTTTTTTTTCCTAAAAAAAGCAGGCAAAAATACAAAGATTTTATAATCAACAACAATCTTTATGAACTAGCAATATCTTCTGAAAAAATAATAGCTATTTTTAAATTACAAGGCAATGTATAACTATATATATATAAGTAAACAGCACGTGATCATTTTGCAGAGAACTAATCAATCAGTACTGACAAATCCAAATCAGTATCATGCCATATCTCGTCAAAATTTTTGAACAAAGATTTTTCATGTTTGTGAAGCCTGATCAACCTGTAAATCCCAAGCAAAGAGTATAGAAGAAAAAGCAACATTTAGCAGATATGCTAGCAAAACTGAAAAGAGGACATGATGGGAAACTAGCAAAATGAATACTGGACTGACAATTTGACTCTTTATTTCTTACGGTTTTAAAGAGAGGACAAGCTTAAATGAGTCAGTATACCAAGGAATGAAACAAACTGGAGCAAATCATATTAGTCCTTGAATAAAAAAAGCCGACATAATAACTACCTACAGTAATCTCAAAAATGACAAACAAAAAGACAAAAAAATTAAATTGAAAGTTTGCCCTGGATTTTTTTTGGGGGAGGGGGAGGGTGAGGGGTGTTGGAAGACATTATTTTACTTTAAAATTTACTCAGATATAATTATGCATCATTTTGTTTACCCTTGAACATCAAATGTACATGGCACAGAATTTAAATATGTTTTATTTGACTGTCAATTTCAAAAATTCAAAGTAATATTACGAAATTTATGCCAGATTCTTTCCAAACTGGCCATTTGAATTTAAGTCACCTTCAGAAGTTTGCTTCACTTTCCATTGCTGACTTCAGTTAAATACATTACTTAATTTCTAGCTTTTCCAGAGCACAAACTATTTAAAAAGAAATAACTCCACTGTGCAGCTTTTAGATTAATATTTTCCTGGATAGAACAATCTCTAAGGAACTCGGAAGGTATAATTACTAGAGGATGTTTTCAAATTAACAGCCTATTTGGAGAGAAAGAATATTTTCTATCTAGTAAAACAGTTGAGTACCAGCACACTATCAAACTGACCAGCCAGCTGTTATTAGCAAACAAAGTAGCTTTTAAAGAAACTTATTCTTTTTTTCCTCAGTTTCCCTGCATTAAAAAACACTGACAGGTTCTGACGAATATTTACACATTTTAAAAATTCACAGCATTGTCCAAAACTTTTTTTAAAAAAAAGAACTTTCTTTTAAAAGTTGCATTCCGTTTGTTAAAATTACCTTTGATTCACAGTTTCCAACTCAAATAAATCTTTCATATCCTTTTATGCATTAAAACATAATTGCTTCATGATTGTTATAAGTACCTTTGTCGCTTCCATAGTAATAGAAGACTGTCTTGCTGATAGCACACCAACGCTTCTGCCATTCAAAGCCAAGAAAACTGTGGTCTGAAATTAATACAACATGTGTTACGTTGGTTTATGCCATTACTGAACAAAAATGTGTTACTTCTTTTCAAGGATTAGGTAAGAGGGAGGAGTAGCTAGAAAAAGACACTAAGGAAAGGAAACGAAGGAAATGCATGGCGCTGAGAAGAAAATTAGAAATAAAAATTGGTGGTAAGAAAACAAATAAGAATTTTAAATCACATAAAGAGGGAAGTCATGTGTAACATTAAATATAAGGAAATAATGAACAACTTCCTAAATATTTCCTAGAGTTATCGCAGCATTAAGTGGGTATTAAAGTGACAATATAAGATTTATTGAATCAAGGTAAATATTGACTGAAACAAAGCTGAGATCAATATTTGCCCTCTTGAAGGAAAATAAATCTTGATGCTCACTGAAACATGAAGTCAACATATGGTACTTCTACATACATTCCAAATGTTTTCTTCAAAAATATCTGAAAGTCCTGAATTACAGCTGAGTGGACTTTCACAGCATGACTTTGTTAGTAAATAAACAGGATTTTCTTTCAATACTATAGGAGTAATTGTGTGCTATGCTTCTTTTGCATAATAGTACTCAACATTTCAGCTTCTTCTCATTTTATTTATCACTCCTGTATGAAGTTGTTCATGTGTATAACATCAAATACAGACATATAGACAGACTTCCCAGACATTAAATATGCACTAGCTTTCACAAAGAAAGCTAGACTTACCTTTTCTACGTTTTTCCAGGTATCCAGCCTTCAGAACAAACTGAAGATCCTGAGCTGCAACAGGAGGAAACTGATTCCCTGAAAGAAAAACAAATTCTGTAAAGCACTGCTTTTCAAGGAAACTGCTATAGAAGCATTAATAAAATTATGGATTTTACACTCTCAATATGCAAGAGCTACTGAAAAAAAATTCTAGTAACTATTATGCCAGATTATTTTAAGTAAATGAAACATCTTCCTATCAATGTCAGAGCTGTTGCTGTTGTCCTCACCACTTGAGTAAGGAAAAATATAGCTGCATAGCAGGCCTTGCAAGTCTCAGAAGGAAAAGTATTTAATGAAACAAAATACAGCAACTGTTTCAAACATAGCCTGTAAAGCAAGTTGGATAATGAAAGCACTAAGTTTTCAAATGTACAAACAGGAGAAACCCAATCAAGAATCTCAATTGAACACAATTAAACCAGAATTGTGGTTTTCCATACCAGCTTCACACCAAAATACCTTGAAACAGCATACAAGGGGAAGACCCTCTATTACACATCTGAAAAAAGAAACCAGATGAAGAGACAATAAAAGGTGCTGCCTGTTGCTGACATATTTTGCCTAATTTGCAATATATGACCCCAAACCACTGCCTATAGGATCTATAAGGTGATAATGGATAAACCAAAGACATTGTACAGACATCTACAAAACTGTTGACCTACAGACACTAATTTTAAACACCTTGTACCTATGTCTGCATTGGCAAAATGGTGAGTATATCTCACTGCATTTTTTCCTTTTTCTCAACTGCTAATTCATAGACGTTTAAGACTAACCAGCCAACCCTGCCTCATCTTAAAATACAACTTCAAATGTTAAAAATTGTGTCTTCCATCTCTCAACCTTTTCCTCCTAAAACAACAGAATGATGATTTAAACAGAACTCGTAGTATTAAGAACAAGAATATGCTAGATGCATATAATATTTAATATTAATATAAATATCAAACTGCTTACCCCAAGCAAAAAAGCAGAACAAAAGGTACTCCTGTGCTGCTGGGTTCTTTAAGTAAGCAACACAGCGAAGTTCCTACTACTTATTATCATCAAATATTCATAAGAGTCGCTGTAGGTAGGTGGCAAGTTTACAAGGCAGCCATTATTCATCAGAATATATGTAATCTCATTATGTTCTATCAATATGAACATACAGAAAAGGACTGATACTAGCAGACAAATTCTGTGCTAAAAACACCATTTTAAATTATATAGTTTGAGTGAAAGATCAATGGTGTGACCTTGAACCAAGCACTGTCTCTGAAAGATGATGTCAATTTCCTGGGTTTTTAGGTTGTTCCTTAAAATAGATTTTTTTTTAATTCACTGTTCACAAATGACTTCTTGGTTTATGGTAGTTTTATTTAAATACAGTTATGACAGGAAAAAGACAAGAAAGAGATAGGAACATGCAGAGAATGCTGATTTTTAAAGCATGAAAATACTCAAAATGAGAAGACATTCTTTAAATAATACAACCAGCTCTTTAGACTGCAAAATATTTTATTTGACACCAAAAGACAGTAGATAAAATTTTACTTATATTGATATTGCCACTTCATTTTTTAAATTAATATTACTTTTTAAAGATTAGGAGTATATTAATTTTTATTTTAGCTTCTATGGAATTCTAACTATTGTGTTAAAAATACAAAAGCAGAATAAACATGCATTTTAAAGTGATACAGCTGTCCTCCCTTTGCTTGGTAATATGCAATCAGAGCCCAACATTAAATGGGAATTAAACACAAAGACACTTGATGGCTGGTATGTGATATGTTTAACAGTTACTTTAAAAGGTGATTTAGTGATGGTATTATGAGTGGGGGAGGTAAAGAGTTTTTTTAAGTATTTTGTACAAATATTTTAACAAATATTTAGTGTGCTGCTTTATATTGGTCATTGGGAGGCATCAGTGTGCAACACTTACAACTCTGCCTCTTCCAGTAGGGCTCGTCTTAGAACAGTGCAGCCCCATAGATGCGGAAGACATAAAACCTAAGTAAACATGCAAACAAAAGCAGCTCACTCTTAAATTTTACAATTTAAGAATTTCAACTGCCATTTAGATCTAAGTTTACCAAATATTGTTTGTATCGGTTTGGGCTTTGATGAGGAAGCTTGGCCAGTGATCATTTAGTGAACTGCAAATCAATGGGACAACACGGTTCCAGAGAAGCACATACTTTGGGGACTCCCTAGTACTGTTATTCTGTCATCCAAACTGACTACTTCATAGAACCAAAATTCCACTCAATTTTGTTACTTCTGCTGAGACAAGTCAGGATAAATTTGGTGATGGTATTTTCTGTAACTACATTTATTTTGAACAGGGCACTGAAAGCTTTTCCTTGAAAATTAAAAGAACGTGCATGGAAAAAGAGTGTTTCACTGTCTGCTGCCACTGCAGAAAGAAACCCTCCTCCCATCCTTAACCTGTAGAGAAGCCATTTCTTTTTCTATTCCTCAAAGCAACTGAGGCAGTAACTCCAAAAAACAAACTGCAGCTGGTAAGCCCCACTGCCACTCACAATCTGTAAGTAGCTGAAGCAGAAACAGATCATATGCATGTTATTATCCTTCTGTCAGAGAAGCCTGGGAACCAAAAAATATGATGGAACTTTAGTCAAAGGGCAGTAGAAACAGACCCAATTGTAATATCCCACGACACATACAGCTGTACAAGAAAGAAAAAGAATAAATCTGGTTAAATTCCTTCTTTCATTGCCCTGTACCTTCAGAAGGAAGGGGAGGGGGAGAATAAGTAGTACGAAAAGCATAAAGGAAAGAGAAAGAACCACCTCCTCCCAGATTGTCATGAACCACAGGTGTTGTGCATATGTGGCAGGAAGAAGGCACAAACATGGATATACCATTGTCCCAGTACTACAACAAAAAAAAACACAGGGAAGAAAGAGGAGGGAGTCAGTCACATTTTCCTTACAATTACTACTGAGATTCTGCATGGGAAACTTCTAAGTTGTATTATCTATCTTTCTTCCATTTTTTTTTTTATTCCTTTACCATCTTGTCCATCTCTCAAACAGGATTTAGAGTCAACTGCAACTGCTAGATGTGGGAACTCCCAGCAGAAAGTGTGGAATTTACATAGCAAGTTGGTTTTTGCAGTTGCTTTCAATCAGAATATTGCTTCCACATTAATTTGAAATACATCAGGCTTGGCACAGATCTCATAAAAAAGTATCACTAAAGCAGCATTATAGTATATTTACTATACTTTGTTACAGCAAAGCAGCATTTGCTTACATTATACCAGCAACTGAGATCAGAGGTTCATTAGCTGACTGCAGCATGAGACTTTGAATAAGACAGCTCAGTCTATAAAGAATCTAAGACAGAGGAATCCTGCCAAGAAAGAAGGCATTACTATGTATTTTAAGTAAAGAACCATAAAGCAAATTAAGCCACATGCTTCAAATCACATACTCCTTTAGAGCTCAGAATTTCCCATGTAATACTCCCATGCATGCCCCAGGATGTCCTCACAACAAGGAGAATTTTCTCCTTCTCTCATGCAGGTGAAATGGCCTGAATTCCAGTTATCTGTAATTTCTCTGGAGACTGTCCACTGTAAGAAATTAAATGTGGAGATGCAAGAAGCTTGCATCCTGGGGATGCAGATAGCACCTACTTGTACTACCTTTCTTGGGTGTCTCAACACCTGTTCATGAGAAACTTATGGTCAAGCCCACTACAAGATCAGAGCAAAACTTCTCTCTCAAAATGAGACCAACAGAGATCACCATGCCTTCCCAGCACTGTATGGTCTGTTTCCAGATACCATAAATTATTTCAAAATAAAGATGTTAAAAGGATTGTAGTCACCCCTGGTTTCTCCTTTGGTATACTATAGTTTTTTAAGCCAATTTTAAACATCCAGGAGAAAAGTGGCATTGTGAGTAGGAAATGCACTATGGCTTGCAGCTGTGTGGGTTTATACGTAGAGAAAGGCACAATGATTGCTTCTGTTTACTCTTCCAGACCTAATTTCTGTTGTGTCATTGTCCTGACAGTGGTGGGCAAGCACAGAGTTGAGGATATAAAAAGGTCTCATTTCCATTCCAGAGTTTCTACCTTACAAATAATGTCTTGAATCTTATTCTTTTGATGTGAAGACTAATTCAAAACGATCCAATATTTAGGGAGATAATAATCTTGCATATCCAATACATGGTATAAAATAAGGGAGGTCCATCTGCTTAAACTTAAAGGTTTTCCTTCATTCTTGACCACCCACTCACAAAAGAATCTCCCACAATAATTTCTCTTCCTAACTCTTCCCTACTGGTGGGAATTACTCTAATGTACTCCAAAATAAAATCTACGAGTTATGCTCCACATGCATATTTTCAGACTGGTGTGTACAAAAGCCATCAAAGACCAGATCAAAATATTTATGAGGGCTAAACCTTCATCTTAGAGAAAAGTAAATTATATGCATAATGCACTGGGCTCTTCCTCTTGGTTCTAGGCACTCTTGTGCCAAGTGAGCAGCTGGCAGTTATTATAATACTATTGCTGCCAGGCTGAAAATTCCTCCAGTGAAAAGAAAGTGAAATGCTCTCACTCAAGCATAAAGCCAGCTTTACCAGTCATGCTTTGACTTCAGAAAAACATTAAATGCTATTAATATAGGTGTATTAATGTATAGGTTCCACTGCACAACTCCCACAAACACAGAATATCTCGTGATTTAGAAAGATCACAAAACCACAGCTTATGGCACGACTATAATTTTTGCAACTTGGTAATCAAACAGGCAAAAGCCTGAATGATTTAATTTTTCACCTTACTGCAACAGTGAATTTTGTCCATTACATAAAAACAAGTTTCATCAGTGTCACTTCACAGCATGAAATTCAATCCTTGTGCCTGGAATTTCGATTTTTTGGAGGACCTAAAGATGTAAAAATTTCATCCTGTGTACAAAATAAATAAAACAAAACCAGACTGTATTATTCTGCACTGTTTACCAATAGGATTTTTTTTTTACTTCTGCAATGTGGGCTAAGGGATACATAAAGCAAGAAATAATCAGAGGTCAATGCATTCTAAAGAGGTGCTTAGCATGCTTATGGGAAGTTAAACAGGCGAAGTGGAGATAAGTGTAATTCAGTAACAGTTAAGTGGTTGATTACAGTTTGCTTTCCTAGTAGAGGACCAGAGCTTTAACCATAATAATGGTGAAGTTATCTTGCTCAAATTCACTGTTCTTCATTCCTTGTAAAAGAAAACTGAGAGGAAAAAATACATTAGTTTGATTATATGGAGAAAACAGTGATCGCTATTTCTTTATGCTCTTCTAAAAAAAAATATGCAATCATAATTAATAAGATAATTCTTAAATATTTTTTTCAATTTCCTTTTTTTTTTGCACTGAAGACCCTTAGTGTCATCTGAGAAGTTACTGAGGGTGCAGTTGATACCTTCATCCAAATCATTGAAAAGATATCAGACAGAACTGGTCCCGGTGCCAGTACCAACACAACTGGATGTAACTCTATTCACCACCACTCTCTGAGCCCAGCAAGCCAGCCAGTATTTTACCCAGTGAAGAGTTCACTGGGACATGCCATAGGCTGCCAGGTGCTCCAGAATGTGCAGGAGACAATAACAAAGGTTTTATTGAAGTCTAAGGAGAAAACATCCACAGCCTTTCCCTCATTCCCTAGGTGGGTCTCTGGTCATAAAAGGAGATCAGGTTGGTCATGCAGGACCTGCGTTTCCCAGACCCCTGCAGGCTGGGCCTGATCCCCTGGTTGTCCTGTATGTGCAGCATGATGGCACTCAAGATGATCTGTTCCATAACTTTCTTTGGCACTGAGGTCAGGCTGACAGGCCTGTAGTTCCCTGGATCCTCCTTCCAGCCCTTCTTGTGAACCTGTGTCACATTGGCCAACCTTCGGTCACCTGGGACCTCCCCAGTGAGCCAGGACTGATGAAAAATGATGGAGTGACTAGGTGAGCTTTTCTGCCAGCTCTCTCAGTACCCTTGGATGAATTCATCTAGTTCCATGTACTTGTGAATGTCTAAGTGGCACAGCAAGTCACTAACTACTTCCTCCTGGATTTCAGGGGTGTCTTCTGCTCCCTGTCCCTCTCTACAAGCTCAGAAGGCTGGTTGGCCTGAGGATGTTTGGTCTTTCTGTTGAAGACCAAGGCAAAGAAGGCATAAAGTAGCTCAGTGTTTTCCTCATCCTTGATAACAGCGTTCCCCCTCTGAACCTAATATAGGATGGAGATTCTCCTCGGCCCTCTTTTTGTTGTTAACATATTTATAAGAACACTTTTTATTATCTTTTATGGTAGTGGACAAATTAAGTTCTTCCCTTTCTAATTTTCTCTCTACATGACTTAACAACATACTTGTACTCTTTCTGAGTTGCCTGCTTCTTTCAAGAGTCATAAACTCTTTTTTTCCCAGAGTTCCAGCAAAAGCTCCCTGTTCAGCCAAGCTGGTCTTCTTCCCCACCAGCTCATCTTTTGGCACAAAGGGACAGCCTGCTCCTACAGGAAATGCAGAAAATAAGTGGGTTTGTCCTCTAGCACAGGGCTTTTATGCTATGTCTCAGGCTGCAATTCAAAATTGGCAGAGATAGTCTGAAAATATTTGTGTTAAAGTTGAGCAAAGAAAGTAATGTTTTTAGCAACACAAAAAAGTAATTTCATCTTCTTTTCCTCCCTCCTACCCCCCTTCTCACATACTTTTTCCAAAGTTCTTCATATCTCTCAGTTTCATTTTGATCTAGAAATACAGCATTTACCCATTTTTAATAGCTACTACAGAAGGATTCAATTATCTTTGAATCTGTACATAGCAATACACTGGAGTCACATCTGTTGCACAAGCACTGTGAATCTAGGCTAAAGAGGAGGTGGTTTATTTTCATATGCATATCCTCTCCCTACATTTATTTTTTCTTCTTATTAAAGAGAAGTTTAATGTATACTGCATTTGAAAAAAGATCCCATTTCTTAGAGGCTTCTAATTAAAGAAAAGTTATCAGTAGGAAGATCTCATGAGTTTTATTAATTGTCTTGAACACTTTCACAAAGACTATGTCTGCATTTTGCAAGTGTAGAAGCCTGGTAGCTCTGAATTAGTTTACCATGCAAGAATCAAAAGATAAATGTTAAAGAAAACACATTTAATTCCTGGAATAAATGTAATGACAATGTTTCACTTTTGAAAGATTGGTTCACAAAAAGTCAGCGTTTTGTTCTTCAAAGTGTTTGTTCCAAAGGCTGCCTGGTCTATGAAGTTCTGCTCTGGAGCCATCCCTAGCATTACCCATTGTGGTGTCTTAACAGTTTACAATAATTTTCACAGAATAACTTGCCTCCATATATTCCTCCAAGAAGAACCAGAATACTTAAAGCACTGTCATCTGTTTCTAGTTTTAATTCTTTCTAATTTGGGATATGAAGTTTGGGCTACAAACATTAATACCACACCCTCAGAGGCTTAAACACTGAGTATTTCTTACAGACTCCACCCTTAGAAGGACAGTGGTACAAACCCTTCTCTTCTCTTCCCTTCCTTCCTGTAAGCAGAGGTGAAGGCAGTGAGCCAGGCAGCCTAAAAACTACTGCAACAGATTCTTTACAAAAACTAAATCTAGTTCTTTGAAGAAGTTAGCATTAGAACTCTTTTAGTCATTTCTATTTAGCCCCTAAACTGTGTGTTTAGTTATTTTAAATTTTACAAACCTTACATTCATGGCTTTTTGATCCACACATTTTCTGAGTGAAGCTTCTATAGTAGTTGTAGCATTTCATTTGACAAAAAAAATTCCTTTTTTCATTTAACAAATTACAGGAGTCAGCCAGTTTGACTCCATTCATTAGGCTCCACAGCCAAATGGAATTATCCTGGATCACATACTCCTCACCCAAACTCAACTCTGAATTTGTAAGCTAATATTGTCCTGGATTTGCACATTCTTTTGATGATTTTTGAATTGCTTCTAAAACACCCACTGATACATTCTGCATAGCATCTTAATGTACAGAGGAGTTCATGGTTTTCACTCCTTGATCTAGATTTAACTTTCACACAGGTATTTATTAAAATTTCACAAATTACACCCATGGCACATGGAGGGGCAGGGGGTGGGGCGTGTTGGAGGTGTGTGTGTGTTTTTAAAAAGTGATGTTTTCTAAAGCTGTAAGCCAAAATTATTCTACAGCATTAGAAAAGGGGCCAATGAACACTTCACCAAAGCAGCCTTCCCAGTTTTGGTGTTTCTCAATGATTCTGAGGCAAGAAGAAAGAAAGATACAGCAGCAAAGAAAAGGTCTCTTGTACAAGGTCTCCCACTCACATCACTGTAAAGCAAGGCACTCAAAAATGTTGTAATGTGTGCAAAAGTTTTGTTTAAAGAATCATTAAGATTTACTCAATCATTTCAGCACAAGACAGGTTTCAGTCATCCAGAGGCCTGAATTACCAGAAAATTACCAGCTACCAGAAAAGTGCATCAGTGGTAGAGATTGGCAATTCAAATCTGCCAGCGCAACAGCTTCAAACTTTGTTATGAGAAATAAAGTAGGCAGGAAAACACAGAGATAAAAACAATGCTCTTGCTTTGCAGACAGAACTAAGTCAAAACAGACCATCATGGATCAATTAGAGGCACTGGGAATTCTCATGAAATTATGCAGGCCAGCTGAAATTTCCCAGCGTTGTCTCACAGACAAGCACACACATCCAATTTTGATTAGAAACCCTAAGTAAAGACTCAGAATATCTATATGATAGCTTGAACCACAGAAGGTGCTGTTAGCTAATCAGAGAAAATTAAAAGGCCAGGAATAAAGAGTCTACAGCTGGAATATGACCAGCATGATGTCAAAATTGCACATGGATAGCATCTTTAACCATATCACGATTCCTGTATTCCCAGATGGCTAACAGGAAATAAGTCCCACAAGCTTATCAAACAAGTTAAAAGCTATCATTTAATACCTCGAGGTGAAAAATACAATTTTCAGCTTAACATCTAAAACACCTGGGAGAGTTAATACTAAAATTGTTCTCTGCAATTTACATCTATTTTTAAATAGCCACCTACACATAAGAATCCCTTAGAAATACCCACATATCACAGTACCTTGATAAAAACTTGAGGCAATCAGAAGTAGAAGTTCCCCATTACTTTTCTTATTTTGTCATAATGTTTTTAATTAGTACTTTGGAAAGGCCTAAAATTCCATCGACAGGCAACCAGCCCTTTTATTTCAGTAAATAAGCCTACATTGAGATCAAGCAATGACAACTATTTTACTGGATACAAAAATGATTTAATATGTTTTGGCAGAAAAACTGCCAAATGTCATTTATTGCAAAGCTAAACAATGAACTTTAAAATTGTATTTCAAAATTGGTAATATGTGTTCTTTTACTTTCAATGTCCTAGTAATCCAAGTACTTATTACTCAACAATATTTTGACAGATCTTGTAAAGCTCACTACAGTGTGAACTCTGTGAACTCTCATCCAAATTTTGGCAATACCATGCAAGTTAGATCTTCCATGAATCACACGTTCATAAAACAAAAAGCATATAAATTTCCTTCCTCTTAATTTAAGAATTCCCCCAAAATTTTGCCCTGTCTCTTCTCCTGAGTAAGTTCTAGTGTGCATACATCCCCTTCTAAATTGTTTTGTTTCTAGAAGCTAGTTTGAGCCCCCTTTAAAAGTCTTAATGAAAAAAAAAAAAAAGAAGGAAAGAAAAATAAGTGAAAAAAACAGAACAGTACAGTTTGAGAAGTGCCAAATTTAGCTGAAGAGAAAAATCTTCCAATGTGAATTTCAATCTGTGAGAGGGATATTTTAGCAGGGGAACTTTTTAACTCCTGCTCTGATCAGAAGCATAACACACCATAAATACAATAAGCAAAACCCAAGAAATCCTGGGAAAGAAGGAAATTCTCAGACTGCCATGAAAAACCAACAAAAACCTCAATGTAAATTGCATTAAGTTTTATATATGGAAGTAATTTATGCCAACTGGCAGCCCTCTTGGATTAGCTGTGTAGTCTGCAAAGTTCCAACTGTTCTGACTCTTGGCCAAAGGCTTGGCCTGTTAAACTTCTGAAAGGAAACATACATACACACTTTGTGCATTTTAAATGCTCCAACAGCTCATATCCTTGATCAGAAAAAGTTTTAACATTACTAGTTGGAGCTGGAAAATCTTTCATCTGTATGAAGGAAAAGATTCAAATTCCTACAGTCAGCTAAAACCACATCTTTAAAACTGGCAGTTGCAGATTTCAATGAAGAGGTCCTAAGCCAGTTTTCAATTTCATTCTATATATTCCTGCAAACACAAAATTATTTGAATGTTCTGCCTCATTGCCTCATTTTTGATACATTTCTTCTACTACTGATAATTCAAGAAAAAAGCTTTGCTCAGTGATCAGTGAACTATCACACTCAAAGCTCCTCTGCATTTGAAAGCTAATTTGGTTTAAGATGGAGGTATGACTTTACACTATACACATGCAGTCTGCATGTAAAGGCAAGCCTTTTTAAAATAATAACAGAAGAAGAAAGTCTCATACAAGTCTTTCAAGTTTTCCTTACTGCAACACACAAAATGCATATCAAATATAATTCAGTATGTGGAAGTGGGAAGTCCTGGTAGAATTACAGTCTCTTGCAACAATAACATTGCACGTAGAAAAATCAATCTACAGAGCAAGACCAAGAGAAAAATTAAAGGCAAGGAAATCAAAAGTGACTTATACAGTGGCTTTATTTCCAAATACTCTGAAAGAGGTAATAAAAAGGTAATAAAAATCCAAAGGTTTTATGGTTCAAAAAACACATCACTATTTTCAAACCCCTTCTCACAAGGAGGTTGCTACCACAAAGATAAAATACTCTCCTGTTTTGCTGTAATTGCACAGGACCTAACTGAAAAGAACAAGGGAAACACTGTAAGAAACCAGCAGAGCACACTGTGGGAAGCCAGCAGAACACTCCTGTGTTTCCTGAAAGCTTTCCAGATGTAAATTTCAGTTGCCATTCACCTTGGAGTATACTGAGAATGACAGGAAGAACCACCTTCCAATATCAACTCCCAGGTTTTCTGAATGACTGCGCTAATATTTTCCAGTCCATTTGGAGGTTCCAGGAAAAAAAAAACAACATACACTTGAAGACACAAGCAACAAGAACTCTGGCAGAAGCTGTTTGTCTCTGAACAAGAGAGAGGAGATCTGACCAACTGTGCCAATTCTCCCACAAGTCCCATTTTGCTACATCTAGTCAATGGAAATATCAACTTTAATTTTTCAAGGATCTTTCTAAGTTACACCAAGCTACATAATGTTTCTCAGATGACCCTTGCAGTTCTTTCTGGCTATAGTATCAAGTAGAAATATCTGAAATAATATTTTTTATTTACAGTTAGAAAAAATTATCTTTTCCTAGAGTAAACACATATTAATTTCTTCAGCATCTGCCATGGGAGATCCCAAAAGTTAAGGGATTGGAAGTTAATAAATCAGAGATGCTATCATATGCTACAACAGGGGTCACAATTTGGGAAAGAGAGAATCAAGAGAAGAGCTGTGATTGAGTTCTGTGATATCTGTGTAAGAGGAAAAAGATGACACATCAAGAAACATGGGCATATTTTACAACTTAAGACTTTTACAATGATGAAGTAGATGGATAAATGTCAGTAGGAATTTCTCCAAACTCATTTAACTTTCATTTTTTGTCCCTTGATTCTCATACCACACCTGAGTTTTCCTTAAGCCCATGTCTGCAAATAAATCTAATCAAGGATTAGAAAGACAAACCACCCAGTGAATACAGCCACTGTTGAAATTTGAACCAGTTATAACATTAATGGTGAATGAATTAACTGAACCTGATAACAGAGTAGCATTGCTTGGTCTGGTGACAGTATTCAGTGATAGTATTGTGGTGTGTGGACATCAGTGGGACAGGGTTTGTAGGCAACATAAAAACATTCATCAGATAAACTAGCAGCACTGGAAAAAAACAAACAAGTCTTTATACAAGCAAAAGAGCTCATTTGTACAAAAATTCGTCAGTTATTTTCACCTTATAGCAACTGCCTAACACACATAACTTCTCTACCAACCTGGCATAATGAAACTTGTGAACATGCACACTATCACCCAAAGGCTGCCCTCAAAACAAAGAATTCAAACCTGCAAACATTTGTTTTAAACTAGTATACACTATTTTCTTCTAATTTAAAGTGTTAATTCAGTTCTCTTTAAAAGAGCACAATAATAATTGTGTCAAAGCTATAAAGTAGTTATTACCAAATTTCAACGGAGTCAATATTAAAGTTGAGCTATGAACACCAAAAAAAAAGAAAATGGAACTTTTAATGGAAAATGCTGACACAACTTTAACTATGACAATGTTAAGAGTGCTGCTCTAATAAATCTGTCAGTTTCTGTAATGCCTATGACAATCCCATTAATATGAATGATGTACACTTCACATAGCTTACTACATACCAACTGCACAAGTTATATCATCTTCATTCCCAGTAACAAATCAGTAATCAATATTTGCAAAAGCAGACTAATCCTTTGCAAAATCAGTGGTTTAGTGATTGAAGAGTTTGCTCAATTTACACAGTTAATCCCTCTTCATCTGCTTGAGCCCTCTATTTATTCCAACCACTTACAGTGGTAGCTGTAGCAGATTAATACATCCCCCTGTGCTAAACATGTCTTGACAATTGACCCAGCATATTGCTGTCAGGATAATCTTTACAAACACTGAGCTTTTCTTAACAAGCCTGAAGGCAACATTTAGAAATCAGAAGTTTACAAATACTCTCAGAAAGATCCTCTCACACATATTATCACTTCTCCATTTCAGTATTTCTTTGAGACAGCATCTACTGCCAAATTTTATGGACCCAAGAAGTACCCTCCTGACCTTTTTTTTATTACTAAAGTTAAAATTACTGTAATTATGAAGTCACACAAAGGGGGTTTTTAAATAAAGAAATTTCTATGGAAACAGAAAACCAGCAGGAAAATAATGTGTTATAGCATATTGCTCAATGAAAAAATGAGATGGCCATCTGTGTAAATACAAGTAAATTAGCATCTTTTATTCAAAAAAATGAGCTGAAGCAGTAAGACTAAATTAAGATTATTAAGATTTTTCTCTTTATTAAGAGAAAAAAAGTCGCCATGAAGTCCATAGTGAGAAAGTAAAAAACAATAAACTTTAATTAAAAAGAGACAAAAATATTTAGTTACACCTACATATACCTCTGAAGCTCTTAAGTTTATAACAAAGACTTGCATGGTCCTTCAAGGTTTTTCTCCATTTTGATATTTTTACCCCTACAAGAGGCAAATATTAATCAAAGCATATTTTTCTAAACAACTAAGAAGAATTAACGTGGACAGTAGTCCCAGTTACACCTAAATGCATACTAATCTTTTATATCAATGAAGCTATTCATGCTTTATTTGCCATTGTACATAACAGCAGAAGATAAAATATTCAAATAAATTGACAACTTAAAGGAGTAAATCTGAAAATATTTTATAAGGTACAAATGGAAGAACTTGTATTTAAGGACAAATAAAGTAGAAACCCTTAAAGAGCTAATTTGCATGATCAATCATCATAGTTCTAGTGGTTCTTGGTAACTTATTTCAGAGAAGCATGATACTGTATCAGATGTATAAGGCATAACAATTGTAATGTCCACACAGAACTAAAGCTCAGTGTTAGAACAGCACAACTGTTTTAATTCTTAAAATTTTCCTAACAGTAGTTCTTGATCTATGGAAAGACAGCACAAAAAAATTGCTAGGCAGACTAAGGTGGGGGTTTAATTGTTTGAAAAAGAAAGTAAGCATTAAGAGAAAAATTAGAGATACTGATGGTCAGAAGAGAAACTGAAACAGGCTGGTTTGCACCATACATTAATTACTATCCTAGAGAGCTTAAATTATCCAGCTGGCTCTAGAAATGCAACCTGGATTCAGAAATGAACTTAAGCAAAATTGGCAGAGCACAGAACACTAACTTAGTCATCAGGTACAGTCACAGCATACATCACAAACTTGATGTGCTTGACTATTTTATATATCCACAGGAGGAAAAAAATAAAAAAAAAACTACACTAGGAGTACTAGTTTTAGGGGGCAATGATGAACTTTCAGCACTGAAGGCCATCAAACCAAAGGCCAACAGAACTTTCTTAAATGGATGAACCGAAAAATCAGCATATTCCATTGTTTCACTGTTGAAACTCATCTTAAAATACAAAAAAAGTGACTGAAGACATGGTACAATATGGAACAGCCTAAAATTTATCTGTTATTTAAACACAGAAAGGTGAAGGTGTCACTGTTGAACAATAACATTTGAAGGGCGAAAGATGTGAGCTACAGCACAAAACAAGTCAGCATATGGGAAGAAAAAGAAAAAAAAAAACCAAAATACACAACAATCTCTTGTTCTTCCACCATAAGAAGCAATTAACTTTCTAAAACTAAGAGATTGGACTAACCATGTGAAGGTAACTATGATGATACAGATGCAAATACTGAATTTCTCACCTGTATCATTAGTGGTGTCCTCTTGAGGTCAAGTAGAAGAAGAGGAAATTTAGGCAGAGTTATTATCCTACACAGTACACTGCAGTACATAAAACACTCTCTATACAAGTTCTGCAAGAGTTTTAGCCAATTAGAAACTAAAACTTAGAACAGAAATAATTTTTTAGAACTAAAATTCTAGATCTCCCCTTGAGGCAAGTCATTAAAGAAGGATGAAATCTGAATCTTAATGGTTAAAAAGCATACTAGAATGTCAGTCCATTAGAAAAAAAAAGACATTGCATAGGTATGTGAAGGATTATAAATTGCAGAGTGGCTCGATTCACTAATTTTTCTTCTGTGATTCAGATTTTCATAATTCAAAGCTCTCTGAGCTGGAAGCTGTGGCACAAAGTTTTTTTTTTTTTTTAAAGATCTCTGTAATACAGAACATGATCTGGCTTAGGAATTTTAAACCTTGGCAAAACTCTCACAGTGGACTCTAGCAAAGCAATAATGTTACAACTCAAATGTAGCTTCAATATTTAACTGGATTGTGGAAAGAGTGTCTAATCTTCTCTTATTCGTTAATACCCCAAGGAATCAATGGAAAGAGGAATTGATGTGAACACGATGAGTACCCTAGACATTGCCTATACAATCAAAGAGGGTTTCACTTTACCCCAATGACAATTTTCCTAGCTGATTAGTTGAAAAAGTCCAACTGTACTTGGTCTGGACTGACCAGTGGATGGAGACTGAAACCACCACTCGAGGTTTTTGCTGAAAGTTTCTCGCAACACCGTTAAAACACAGTTTATTTAGCCACTCTTTACGACTCTTTAAAAAGATGCTCCATGGTACTTCAAAATGCTGAGCCTTCTGAGATTTAATCTGATATCCTCCTCTACTCAGGCATTCTTCTGTGAACCATTCAGTTTTAGCAACTAGCACCAGAGGTTGCTAATTTTGTCTCTAATGTGAGTGCCAAAAAGAACAAACAAGTAAACAAATGCCAACAAGAAGATCAGCAGCTAGAGCAAAATCCTAAAATGTATTTGACTTCTGTGAACTCTGTCCCACTGCAATTCAGTGAAATTCCATCAGGAAAAACTGGGGAGACAGATTGAGAATTGGCATCACCAGTGAAAGACAAAGCAAGGCCAGACTCCTGATGTGCAGCCCCCCCACAAATGGCACACTGCTTTTGCCTCCAAACCCATGGTGAAGAGCTGAATGAACAGCAGGATGGAGAATGAGCTCCAAGTCCCTGCAGGGCTCAGCCAAGCAGCCGTGGCTCATACCTACGGCCAGGCTACAAAAATGGGAGAAGGAAACCAGCTGGAGAGATCAGAGTGCAGGTGGCAGAGCAATGGCAAGACTTATAGGCCAGAATGCTGAAATCCTGATGCAATTTCTGTAAAGGCAGCAAGGGTCATGAAATATTGCCTAAAGTGCCTGTTAACCCTTTAAAGCACACCAATCCTGTGGATTTCTCCAGTACCCTACAGTTGCAGTGTAGCCCATAACAGAATGAAGACTACAGGATTGTAGGGTTATAATTGGTTTAACAAGATCTTTTCAGCAGCTGACAGGCAATTAAGTCTTCAGTTTAGCCCTAAAATATTTATTCAGACTTTCCAACTGCATATAAAGACATGTCTCTGAGCACATCACAACTCCTGTTACAAATACTAATCACCCTTTCTTAGGACTTCTAAGTAGCTTTCATGCAGGCCATGTAGAAAATCATGCATGATTCTGTCAGGTTTTTCATATGAACAAAGATTTCATCCAAAACAATGTTTCAGGCAGTATGCATCTTCCCCAAGAATGTTGTAGCATGGTGTATCATTACCTGCATTTTGAAGAACAGCTTTATAAATTTTATATATTTTAACTAGTTAATGTAATCTGATACTCTTTTTTCAGTATGTCATTTCATAAAAGATGCAGAAAGTATTTTGATTTTAGACCTAAACATGACTATATGATGACTAATCATTACATGTTTCACTACACAGGTACCTATCATGCAGAAATAGGAGTGAAAAGAAAAACTTCAAGGAAAATTTTGTGTTGAAAATGATCAGTTGATTAGGTACAGGACAAAAGAAAAAATATACAGAGGTTGTCAACACTTCTGTCATGTACAGAAAGGAAAATTAAGAGTCATTTGTTATTCTCAGTTAGAGAGGTCACTAGTGTTATCTTGCACATGATGATTTGATGCACTACATATGATTAATGCTTGTTTAAAGGACATTGCCAAGGTCTCTAGGTCAGACTATGACCTTCCATTTTTTTTCAGATATCCATAAACAGAATATTAATAATTCAGTAAGTGCTTTCCTCCCTCTTTGAAATATTTTAATACTCTCTGCTACTACTAAAACAAGAGTCATAGTAGAAGGTGATAAAATAGCAAGAAAGAAAATTCCAGTAGGGAAGCATTTGCTTCAGAATCAGACTTGTTTTTTATTACTTTAAATGACTGGTACATTGTAAGTATCACTTTCTAAGACTTTCTAACTGCACAGGTTTCCACCACCTCATGTATATGCATGCCTTGATGCTTTGGGATGAAATTGTTTATGCTTCCTCAAAGTCACTAAAATTCTTAAAAATTTTAAAGACAAAACCAAAGTGAATGTACTTGCTTTTTCTAAAAAGCAAAGTTCTCAGAAGTCACTGAAATGTTGCATTTTTACACAACATGTACAAATTGTATTTTTTAATTGTGTACTTACATGTCCAGCTAGAGCTTTAGTTCTCTTAAAATCTCTGCTTAGGCATCAGAAAATGCACAGTAAAAATGTTATTAAAAAAAAAAAAAGGAAGGAAGGAAGGACAAAACTCCTGTGACTCCCTCACTATTCATAAATCTTTGGAAAATGAACTATCGTCTGGATAATGCTTGGAAATCTCAAGTTTATCTCAAGTTTATATCAATATAATTTTCTATGCCTGGATATAGCAATAGTTAAGATGGAATGTCCAAGATCACCTTCAAATGAGGAATAAGCATTATCACATTTTTAAAATGAGATAAATTTGAAATTTTCAACTTTAAATTTAATTTTAAATTTTAAAACAAAAAAAAACATTCTTAGTAATAAAATTAGATTTTTTTTCTCAAAAACTAAAGAGGACTGCAAAATTTCTTTCCAAAAGAATTTTCCCTGTAGTTTTCCAGTGGCTTTAAGAGGAAGAGACTCTTATACATCATCATTATATGGCACTTGCTTCAGATTTAAAACTATAACTCTGTGTTTATATTTTTCCCCTTAAGGCTGTAGTTCTAAATGTTTAATAACAAACTGATTGCTATATTGTCCATGTATTATTCTGCTTTTCCACAGGGTAGCAGTGTGTTTCAGAACAAGGCCACCACTGTGGGAATATGAATGAGTACACAAATTCCCTGCAGAAAGCAGCTGTTCCCTCTTGTACATATGCAAATGGAAGAAAGCTAAATAATGAGGGCAGCTTTATTTCACAAAGACAGACAACAACAGAGCCAAAGTGGACTACAACAAAGTTTTTGTAGGAAGCAGTGAACTGAAGTCTACAAAAAAGGATGAATTCTTAATATTCTCAGTCGTGAGAATCATGTTTCTTAGGGAAATACTGATTCATGGCTTGCAAAATTAATCCTCAAAATTATTTTTAAAACCCTAAAGACAAAGACATCGATGCATCTTTTCCAAGACACTGAGTTTATTCAAAAAAATTATCACTTAATTAAGGCAGAAATCTGGACATTTTTTTCTCCCCAATACCATCAGTCTTACGTATGACCTTGGACAAGTCATTGAATCTAACTCAGTTTTCTTGTCCATAAAATGGAGATAATACCTCTGCCCAGGGCTAGTGGGAAGCTAAATCCATCGTCCATAAACGTGATTTGAAATAGCAAGGTAAAAAGGCTTTATCAGTGCTCCGTACTGCTGCATTTTTCATTGCTTTTAATAAGCCTAATGAAACCATGTAAATTTTGAATGACAACATTAAGCAGATTTTCAGGCCAGCTAGGAGTAAAAGGCATTACAGATTTCTTGAGATGACCCCGATTTGAGCTCTGACAACTAATGGCTGAGTCAGAGCATTGCTATGTGAAGTACTGTGAAGAGTCTTCCAGATGTCTGTTGTTCTAACAGGGAACCGTTTATTCAATGCTGGAGAGCGCAGTTGCACCAGTGACAGAGGAGGAAGAAGAAATGGCTCACATTTGCTCACTGGTGAAGCAACAAGCAACACTAAAATCTTTCAAAGTTTGTCATTGGCATTCACTAGTGAAGCTTAGTACAAACCATGCTTTTTACACAAGCAAGTTAACATAAAACAACAAGAATTAATTTATCAAACCAAAAACATGCATGCCACAGATTAAACTGCACAGTTCTCCACACTGATCAGCTACAATTCCTTACCATAAAAAGCTTCCATCATAACCCCAGCAGGATTTTGGTAATAATACACATGCCCTGAATTCACAATCCATGAAGAAAGTCCTTTGACAATATGTCTTCTGCAACAACATTGAGTGTTACACCTCATCCTCACCTAACTGAGACATGATTAGGGCCATCACAGCTGGTGCTCTACAAATGAAACATTATATACTTTTTTAAGAAAGAAATCAACGCTGAAATTATTTACCTAAATACTAATCTAGGGTCATCTAAAGAGAACATCCTTGTCATTGAAGGAGTCTGTGAGCAATAGAGGACAAAACTTTAAAATTCAGAATCTTTTGCACTGTTCTTTTAGCAGACTATGCCACAAAACTGAAGACAAAAATAATTCTATTTTTAGTGGCACTGAGTTTCCTGTTTGTCCTGATCTTTACTAAAATTGACAGGTCTGCTACTTTGGGCAGTCTAGTGTCCAAATTGGGCTACAATTTTGGCCATTGTCTACCACCTTACTGCTTTTGGTGCTAAGCTATGAGACTTTTGTGCAGATATCAGGGTAAACTGCCAGATGCCCTAAGCCCCCATTCTAAGAGTTACTACATTACCTAAAATCAGCTCTACAACACACATACAAAAGGAGATTTTGGATGCTGTGTCACACTTGTGGCATCTGCTATACAGTAAACTGAGTCTGCTTGAAAAAGCCTGTTTTCATGATCAAGTATCCCAACAGACAGAAATATCAGCTGCTGAAGCATTAAAAACTACCACAAAAAATGCAGCCTTTCTTTCCCATAAGAATATCTTAAGAACAGCAGAAAACAACAACAGCATGTCAAAACAAGGGTACTCCCGGACATTTCTGCAGTGGATTCTCTTATATGTTGCATGTATTTTTTCATGTGTTTCTGTGGCCAACTTTATAAGTCAACTAATTCAAAATTTTCACTTTACTTGGCAATGAAACCTGTGGCAGTATTGTAACAAGATGTCACAGAGTCAGTTTTCCCCTCCCTCTAGAGACACAAGAGAACTTCAGATCCCAGAGCAGCCATGAGGACATCCAGGAACCTGTGGGACTTCCCTTGGCCTGCCTGACTTCCAGCATCCATCTCTCCTCATTTCCTAATCCTCTTCTAACCTTCAAGATGGGAAAGAGCAGTAAGCTGAAATGGCAGCTTGTGAAAACAGACACAGGAACACAGGAAATAGGCTTGTAATCCAAAGCTAGGAGCTGGGCCTGGCAGTGCTATTAATCAATATACACTGACTACAGGAGGCACCACCAAACCTAGCAGGCATATATGGGAGAACTAGAAATATCTCTGATTGCCTCAGGTGAAAGAAAGCACATGAAACAAAAGTCTGAAATTCAGGAAACTAATTTCTGCCGTAATTGTTATGGTTTACATCAAATTTCAAGGAAGAACTGTAGCTTTCAAACTTAAATCCCAGTGGTTAGTCTTCTGGATAAAAGCAGTAGAAAAGATTAATCTCTCTCCACTCTTATAGAGAGACATTAGCAGTTTACTTCCATAATCACATGGATTTGCCAGAGATCTCTAACAAAAATGCAGTAAACTTTTTGCATAGAAGCTGGACAAAAAATGTACTTGCAAGAAACCATCTTTCCCCCACCCTACTTCTTTCTATTTCATCCATTCCCTTTATTGATGTTAAGTACCTATGTCTGGGAAGACTCTTTCTCCTGCACAGTCTTACAGTCTTGCTCATGTCCAGTAATGTGCTTCCCGTTCTTAAACTCTCATAATTTCCCCTTCTTTATCTCCTCTTTCTCCATATTTTTAGTCCCATCTTCCTGAGGTCCTGCTCTATTTAATGGTCTCCTCTGTTCATGACCTCTCTGCATTAGCCAGACCACGTTGTGCACTCTACTCACTGGCACCTCTCCATGTCAGGGAAATTCTTCACCAAGTGAGCTCTTTATTCCTACACATGCCCACTCTCCTGCCATAGCTCTCATCACAGGGTGAGTGTGCCACCTCCACTGTGCACAGGTCCTGCTGCCAGCTAGACTCTCAGAAATAGAATCCCCAAGCCATCTGCCCAGGAGAGCTGAGGGAAAAGGGCTGCAGAGGTGTCAGGGACTGTGCTCCAAGACAGGTCAGCTGCTTCAGGGGGAGCCACAAGCAGCACATAAATCAGAAATCACCTTTCCCCTGGGTTATGACATTCCAAGGAATGAAGCTAACATTGGAATGAAGAGATTTGTTGGCTTTATCCTCTCCTTCCAGAGCTCTTTTTGATCAGCTTTGAACATCTCATTAGCAGTGCAACAGAAAGTATCCTATTACTTTTCTATTTTTAATGTCCCTTTCTGCATTGTGGCCTCAGTCTTCAGTATTATACTCTACCACACGTACAGTTTTCTCTTATTAAAAATTTAATAAATACTTCAGGCCCCAAAGCATATCAGCAATTAAAAAGAACCAGTTCTTCTACCCCAGCAGAAGCCAGCATGAGAGGCATTGCATGACAACTTGAAAAAACTTAAAATAATCATCAGCAAATTAGGCCTGAGAGTCTTTCACTTCATATACCTGTTCTTATTCCAGACTCATGGATGTATTTACCTAAATTAAATACCTGGCATAGGTCTGATACTGCTTTGTGGACAGCACAACTATCCCTGCAGAAGAGCAAACTACTGGGTATGGTGTGGTAACGTTACCATTTATCCTCCTGCAGTTCTGAATCAAGATGTGGATACACCTGCACTAGCATCCAATGCCAGACAGACACAAGTTGTGTCCTCAAGAGTCATAACTCCAAGGCTGTGCATGTACCATGTCCATGGTCTTTGGCCCCACTTCTCAGAACAGCCATTTAGCCCAAGGGCGCTGCTGCAATGACAGCACTCCACAATTTATCATTCCAAGTCTAATATAAGCACCCTTATAAAAGCATCCTTAGGCACCATGCTGGATTGTACACCCCATGTTCTTTATTTGCAGAGTACAGACCACAACAGGACCCTATTTTTGTTTGCAACCTCTGAGCATTGCTTTGAGGAATGGCAATGGTAAAAATAAGAAGTGGTATACTGTGGCAGAGGTTATATCAACAGATTTGGAAGGCTCCATACAGAGCAGACTCTCCTTTCAGCATATATTCTCTTGACACAGTTATCCTCAAAACCCTTGGGACTAACCCTGACACGTATTTCATAACTAAGAGGCCTTCAGACAGCTATAACCAACTTCAACATTTATTTATTCTAATATCATCTGCTGTGTTCATAGCATATATTTTATCAGTATGCCTCTATGAAACAGTCCACCGCACAAAAGCAGGGCTGAGACACAGAGCAAAAGCCATTCCAATAAATGTAATTAGTACTGCAGCAATACCATATGTACTAAATGTACTTCACTATGAAAGCTTACACTGATCACTGCAACATAAAAATGTCCATTAAAATAACATTAATTGTATTTATTAGTACTGTGTTGCAGAAGATTCTAACTACAGTGTTGCCTACGCTCTATTAACAAAAGATAGGATGCATCCAATTTTAAGAAATTCTTACCATTCAGCACTGTCCAAATCAAAGAAGGAAGTTTAAAAATAAAATTTTAGTCCATTTAAGATGCAAGCACTGATAGTAGCCAAAATATCCTGCAAATGTAACACCAGAAAAAAGTTTGCTGCATGGAAATGATTACAATCTTTTTCCTCTACTTTCTCCCAACACGAGCAATCTTTGATTGCAAAGTAATTTAAAAAAATAAATTTCTTTACTAATATTTGGTGTTAAATTCAGATCAATAGGGACTAAGGCATACACTTTCAATTGAAAATACAGGGCAGACTGCCATAGTTGCAGTTCTCAAATGCACACACCTAACTGAACTGTTTATTTGCAAGATGACAGATAATGACACAACTATTTTCCTAGCAAATTGAGGCACAAGTTGCCAATATTTCCTAATGAAACCGTCACTAAATTCATTTAAGTCTTGAAAAACCTGTTCTGTTTTATAGTACATTCAGATTAAATATGAGGTAAATATATAATTTCCTATGGGTTTTGGAATCATAAACATAAAGCTTCATCCAGGAGTTTTTTTTACATGGTATGTATACAGTTCTTTCATTCCAGGAACCTGCAGAAGACTGCAGAACCTGAAAAACTTTGCTATTACTTTTAAAAGGTGAATAATCACACTAAGCATGACAAGATGATTACAGTGCTAACCATGGAATCTGATTTATCTTTTAAAAGATCAGTTTAAATCATCAGAAGTTGCATTTGGTTTTATTGAAGATTCATCATATTGAAAGCTTTTTGAAGAAAACAACAAAAATAGTTTTGTTTTAATGTTAAGAAGGATCAGACTAATAGACATAAATTATTTTAGTGCCTTAGTGCACCAAACACCTGTGTGCAGCTTTCAATGAAGTGGCTGAATTATAGATAGTTTTAGTTTTGAAAAAGCAAAGCAATTTAACATAAAGATGTAGATGACTTGTCAGACATACTTAGCCCAATGAAATTTGTGCTTGTGTAAATATAGAGATGTTAACATCAGCCAGAAGGTAGGTCCAAACTGCAGATTCCTAAACATCACCTTGGCAGTTCCCAGCATCTTCCCTATATACTGACACTTCATGCAACTGCACCATACAGTTTTGGCAAATGAGTAAATTTCTAGCTCAATGTCAACTGTGCTGTGATTCCATACACTGTCCAAAGAGGACTTGGGATAATGTATATTTATTTGTGGAATGAACAAGCATACCTGAAAATCAGAGGAAAAAAAACAGATAAATTTAATTTAACCTTAAGTAATTACAAATTTAAGTATTAATCTCTGATTAGTACTTTCATATTATCTCATCAGCAAGTGAACAACTTCCATTAGCATCAGCAGGCATTGAAACTGGGCAAGGACTAAACATTTTCCTTAAGTCAATATCATTCTCTGACTTAGGTGTGTTTTATGGGCTGTTTTTCCCCCTTCTCCAAAGGACACCACAGGAAAACAAGACACAGCTTTAGCATTCTGGCTTTACAGACTCAGCCATATGTTGAAATTGCTGTACTCTTGAATTGCTTTTTCTCTGTTAGACATTTTTTGTGTTTATTTCCCAGA